>NW_021681018.1:68301-69287 GCF_001412515.2 Diachasma alloeum
AAATTTAGGGGGGTGAGGAGGAGGGGTTTGAAATTATATTTTTATAAAATTTATCGCCCCCGGAAACATGCGCTGATTTTTTATAATTTAAAAAAAAATGAATTTCGGGGAAAAAACATGAGTATGCGGTTTCTCCGGGGGGTTGAAGACACCCGCCTTTATCCGGAGGGATGACAATTTAGGGGTGTGAGGGGGAGGTGTTTAAGACTAGATTGTTATGAAATTTACCTCTCCCTATATATCCGGTGACACCCGCATATATCCGGTAAGATGAAAATTTAGGGGGGTGGGGGAGGGGTTTGGGACTACATTGTTATGAAATTTACCTCTCTGGAAACATGCGCTGAGTTTTTATAAATTAAAAAACGTGAATTTCGGTGAAAATACATGATTATGCGGTTTCTCCGGGGGTTGAAAACACCCGCATATATCCGGAGGCATGAATATTTAGGGGGGCGAGGGGTTGGGGTTTAAAACTACATTGTTATGAAATTTACCTCTCTGGAATCATGCGCTGAGTTTTTATAAATTAAAATATGAATTTCGGAGAAAATACATGATTATGCGGTTTCTCCGGGGGGTTAAAGACACCCGCATATATCCGGAGGGATGAGAATTGAGGGGCGTGAGGAGAAGGTGTCTGAGATTACATTTTTATAACATTTATCCCCCCGGATACATGCGCAGATTTTTTATAAATTAAAAAAAAAAGAATTTCGGGGAAAATACCCCGGAGAAACCGCATAGACATGTATTTTCTCCGCAATTCATGTTTTAATTTATAAAACATCAGCGCATGTTTCCATAGAGGTAAATTTCATAACAATGTAGTCTCAAACCTCTCCCCCTCGCCCCCCTAAATTTTCATCTCACCGGATATATGCGGGTGTCTTCAACCCCCCGGAGAAACCGCATACTCATGTATTTTCCCCGAAATTCATTTTTTTTAATATTATAAAAAATCAGCGCATGTTTCCGGGGGCGAT
>NW_021681018.1:72787-82242 GCF_001412515.2 Diachasma alloeum
TTAAAAAAATGCCAATATGAACCTATTGGATAATCAATTTTCTCCCGCCACTGCTGCCGACTTTATCGGCCTGGGCGAGAAGTCGACACTGCCGCCATCCGGCGGCGTTCCCCCTACTGATTTATTTTCCCTTTCAATACGCAAACTATTATTTTCCTTAATTAATGGAAATTAATGTCATTAAAGCTACTAAAATTCCTTAATAATTCATAGATTTACATCCATAATCGTTCCAGGTATCATTTACCCTTTTTTACACCAAAACAAGTAGCCACCTAACAGCCACCTAACAGCCACCTAATTGGGTGGCTGTTAGGTGGCTATTTGCTCCCTAGGGGCGTAAAGAGCTAAAGAAAATGGTGAAAATTGGGGTATTAGAATTATCAACTAGCCCATTTTGTAATCCGTTGCGTATAGTGATGAAAAAGGATGGGACAGTTCGCTGCTGTCTTGATGCACGTTTTCTCAATGACCTGATAGAAGGAGATAATGAATCTCCACCCCTGATTAATGAAATTATGCAACAGTATGATAAAAAATTTAATCTCAGTACACTGGATCTCACTCACGGTTATTGGCAGGTTCCGTTGGAAAGGGAATCGCGAAAATACACTGCATTTTTATTTGATGGAAAATTGTATCAATTTACTAGAATACCTTTTGGATTGAAAACTGCTGGGAGCGGGTTCATGCGAGCAATTAGGATGGCTTTAGGGAATGACTGTCATGAGTTCTTGACGTGTTATGTTGATGATTTATTAGTTGCAAATGGAAGTTTTAGTGAACATTTGAATAGCTTAGAATTTGTATTCAGTAGATTACTCCAGTATAATTTCACTTTACGTATCCACAAGGCACGTTTCTGTCAACCTGAAGTTTCATTTTTAGGATTTATTTTGAGTCCTCATGGAATAAGACCAGATAATGAAAAATTAGAGAGTATATTGAAGTTTGAAGAACCGAAAAATCAAGCAGAACTACAGAAATTCCTTGGACTTTGCAATTATTATCGACAATTCAGTTTAAATCATGCAAAATATATTGAGCCTTTTCGTAAATTACTGAGTAAAAATAGTTCATGGGATTGGAATGAGTATCATTCAGAAGCCTATCGACAATTGAAGGAGAATTTCGCAAGTGTCATTTGTTTATCACACTATGATCTTTCCAATCCATTCTACGTTCAAACAGACGGGTCTGATATTGGAATTTGTGGGGTCTTATATCAAATTGATATGGACAATAATCACAGAGTTATTTCAATAGTAAGTCGTTGTCTCATCCCTGCGGAAAAGAACTACACCACCACCGAAATCGAACTATTGACAATAGTTTATGCAGTCACTAAATTTCGCGTTTATTTGATTGGACGACTGTTTCACATAATTACCGACCATCAAGCTCTCACCTTTTTGAATAAAACGCAGTTTTTGGGTGCTAGACTCTGTCGGTGGAGTCTACTTTTGCAAGAATACGATTTTTCTGTATCCCATTGTTGTGGAAAGGATAACATTGTCGCGGATTTCTTCTCCAGAAACCCTGAGGGACAATTTGTGGAACAAAGTCAGCAGCAATTCATCATATCAACGTTGTCATGGCATAATGAGGAGACGTCCATCGATTATGCTCATGATGCGTTGATTATGATTTGCAAAGTTGAGTTAGAACCCAATGTTTTTACACAATTCAAAAAGATCGAGGAATTGCAAAATAACGATGAGGAGATTCAAACAGTGGTCAAGGGGGATCACAGAAAAAATAAAACTCAAGAATTTAGTCAGTACCAGGGAATTTGGTTCCATAAAAAATCAAATTCTGATACATGGTGTTTGATGATTCCTGAACAACTCCAAATTCCATTAATTAAATCAGAACATGAAAGACTGGGACATTGTGGGGTGTATAAGACAAATAGTCACTTGAAGAGGGTCTATTACTGGCGAAATATGGTCAAGGATGTGAAAAAGTTCATTAAGGAATGCGATCTATGTCAGCGAGTGAAGTACATATCTCAGGCTACTGAAGGGGAATGGAAACATGTTGAGGCTAGTGAACCTGGGGATTTAGCTACAGTCGATTTTTATGGACCTCTTCCACGATCAGTTGGAGGCGTACAATATATTTTTGTTGTTGTCGATGCATTTTCCAAATTAGTACGTTTGTACCCAATAAAGAGAGCCACAACTCAGATCGTGTTGAAGAAATTGTGCGAAAACTACTTTGAGGATGTGGGGAAACCCAAACGAATTCTTTCGGACAACGGAACCCAATTTTCCTCCCCCATGTGGAAAAATACGTTACAGAAATTGAACATCCGAGTAATTTACTCTTTCATTCGTCACCCTCAATCCAATCCCACTAAACGAATAATGAGAGAACTAGGGAAATTATTCAGAATCTATTGTGCTGATCAACATACTAAATGGGGAAAACATTAAAACAATAGAAGAATTGTTAAATGTCACCACTCACTGTAGTACTGGATTTGTCCCATTTGAGTTGCATTATGGAAAGGAAGCAACTAATAAAATCAAAGAAATAATAAAATTTCCCCCGGCAACACCAATGCCACATAAAGTACAAATAACATTAGCCAAGAAAAATCTACTTAAACATTTTGCGCAACGAGGTAAACAACAACAAACAAAATCTAGAATTCATTATGAAATTGGTCAGAAAGTGCTCTTGAAGGTACCACACATCTCAAGCCAGAGTGACAGAGTCACACATAAATTTTTCCACATTTTCGAAGGTCCATACAAAATTATTCAATTTAAGGGACCAAATGCCTTCGTTCTATCGGATGTGAATGATGATGGGAAAATTAAAGGTACATACAATCGTCTGAGTATAAGAGAGTATTACCAATCCGGAGATTCATGAGTGTTAGTTCACGTGAATCTCTCAATTTATTACCAAGAAACCTGATATGATGAAATAAAGAAGGATAAATATTTTTTAAAGGATGTATTATTGAAGTTCATGAAAATTTATTTATATTCTCGACTTGATCACTTTGTGATGAAATGACCAGTATTATGCATACATTCATTAATTTTTATTTATCATTATGTTAAATGCTTGAAGAAAATGATTAAGTTCTGATCTAATAATTTGAAGAAGTTTAAGAAATTAATGATAAAAAATTGAGACGAGAGAAATATTGAGACGAGAAAAATATATTTGAAAAATACTAAGATGAAAATCTTTGGCATGTTCAAGAAATTGAAAATTCATTTCAATCTTTGAAAAGAAACGACAAATAATTTGAGAAATAGTTGAATTTATGGATTCATGTTGAAAATGAAGGACAGTGGTACACCTAATTATTTTATGCGAATAAGTGAGAACTTTATTGGCATAAAATAGGGGGATATTGTAGGAATTCAAAAGTAAATTGAATTTCTCGCAACTAAAATTGCAGGAATCTACTTTGACGAGAATAAAATGCATCCAAAATTCACGATTGAGTAGTCAATCACACAAGTAATTTTTATTTGTGACCGAAGGTCGAGGGACGACGCTTTGAGAGCCTGTTCGCTCTCTCGCCTCGGGACCGTCGTGCTGTACACACGTTCGGATAGTCTGTCGTATTTTGATTTTGTTCATTGGGTACCCACATTTCCCTGAGCCTGAGCAACTCGCATTTTATTTATTTACCAAGATAAGTACTTGTGCACACTATTTAATATTTTTCTCGTCTCACAAAATGATCGATCTTAGGGATTATTAGCTAAAATTATGACATAATTTCACAACCAATGAATTGAGGTATTCTTTAGTTTTGCGGATGATAAATTAGAATAAGAAATTTATCTGACTAAACCACGCGGTGATTATATGACGAAATTTTCATGAAGAAGATTTAATGTGAATTATTAATTTAACAGTTCACTTGGTTAAATTTAATTAAACAAAGATTTTGCAATGAATTTTATTGTGTTTAAAAATTTATTTCTAACATTGAGTCTATCATTAATATTTTATTTTGTGGTATCGTTTCTAAACAAAATTGAATTTAGTTTCAATGTGATTTTCAGAATCTACATTTAAGTGAGTATATGTTTATCGTCGACTTGTGCTATGATTGGATTCTACGATCTTCTTCGATTTTTGATTGTATTTATTCTGATTCTTAGTCTAGATAACTATCTATCCAGTGTTCGAGTGAATGATTTGTTTCTTTTCCGATTGGTCTTGGTTATTTTGATAGTCGTTATTTTGATAAATTTCCTAATGATCTTACGTTCAATATTTTTATGAAGGATTTTGATATATTTGAAATATTAAAAAAATGTAATGAGAAAAGTTTGAAAAAAAAATCATTATAGCGCTATGAAAAACTCAATGGTTTCTCGGCGCAGAAACCAATGCTGTTCGATGGAGAATTAAATTCCTCATCGTTCAACCCCCGTTTCATTCCTTAATGTTAATTAGGAGCGGAGATACAATTTTTTAATTAGCGGGCGAGTTGTTGGGAGTCACTGCGCCGAGAAACCATTAGGTTTTTAATAGCGCCGCCACTTTTGTCGCAGTTTTTATTTTTTCATTACAGAGACTAAGGAATGAAACGGGGTTTGAAGGATGGGGAATTTAATTCTCCATCGAACAGCATTGGTTTTATTCCTTGATGTTAATTAGGGGGGAAGAGACGATTTTTTAATTAGCGGGCGAATTAATGGGGAGTCACTCTGCGCCGAGAAAACATTGGGTTTCTTATAGCGCCGTGACTTTCGTCGCAATATTAATTTTTTTATTGCAGAGATTAAGGGATGAAACGGGGGTTGATGGATGGGGAATTTAATTCTCCATTGAACAGCCTTTGTTTCATCCCTTAATATTAATTAGTCGGCGAATAAATCAACTGAAAAACATAAAGTAAACATTGAGTACAAGGAGAACGAAAGTCCCCCTCCGAACCTGTCCCTGTGACAGCGGGACTGAGCGGGACTGTTCAGGGTTGCCAGCTAGCGACCCCTACTCGTCACTGAGTTTGCTTAGAGAAATCCATCTTTTGAGCTGAAAGTCATCAGATTTTTTTTCAATGAGATGATATTTATTAATCAATATTTTTCGTATATAATTTTTTGGTTATAAAATTTAACCTTAAACAAAAACAATTACATGCTATTTGACAGATAAATGATGCTGGAGAACATTTTACACTGGAAATTCATAATATATGTTCCTGAGGTTTCTTCCTAAACTGAAAACAGTTGAAACTTGTTCAGAACATCAGACAGGTCATCATTATTACTCTCCTGCAAATTTTTATCATTCTTGTACATAGCATTCATGCCTTTAATCTTCAGTACCTGCTTTGGCACCTCAAAAGGGTGACAACACTTCTCATCTCTTTTCAAACCGTAGCGAATCGAAAGGATAGCATTCACTGTGCTGGGAATGAGACGACTGCGCAACTTGGTTTTTACTAACTTCATGTGGCTGAAGACTTTCTCTATTTCGGCGTTGGAAATGGGCAAACTCAGCATTCTGAACGCCAATTTCACCAGATCGTCAAAAGTATTCACCCAACAAGCATCAGTGTATCGAGAGACCTCCACCAAGAATTCTTCTGAAGACTTATCTGCATTCAACCATGTCTGATTCGATAAATTAGACCACTGAGTCTCGATTTTTTAGATAATTGCATCATCGACTTCAAATTCTCGAGCTAATGATGTAATAGGTAATTTATGAACTCGAGACTTGAGTGCTTCAGAGGGATGCAGCAAATTCATCTTCTCCAGCAGAGTGAAATTTGATGGCAATCTGTTCTGCAGCTCTGCAGAGCTTAACAGTGAAATCAATGCATCGTTGTTTAACAACTTTCTTGGCTTGCTCATCACACTTGGCCTCCCTCAAGGCTTTCTCGAATGCATACCCCATATAGGGACTAGGATCCAGATGCTTGGAGATGTCATCAACGAAAATGTTTATTTTTCTCGTTGGAATAAGAACTCTTGACGAGACAGACTTGAGCAGTTGCTGAAGATTGTCCAGAAGCTTCGAAGGGTCGGCTGATTGAGCCTCGAAGGCTTTATTGACTACTTGAACTTCGCTGACCACATTATACACATCCGTTAAATAAACTTCATTCACAAGATCCTCGTACATTTTATGTAAAACTTAGGCAGTGTAACACCCCTCTGATCTTCGTGCCATCTCGAATTGAGTCCTGAGCTCAATCCATTGATTGAAAATGCGATCAAGGGCTCTTTGGATTGAAAGCCATCGAGTATCACTCAATGGAAGAATTTTGAGAGGACTAGCTTCATCATTGATCAGTTGGTACACCTCTGCATAATTTTGCTGTCGAAGAGTTGAGTGACTGAACCAATGATACATCTCACGAATTGCGTACTCCAAATGTCTTGATAATGTTTCTGCGGTAGCAGCTGACACCGCCAACTGAAGAGAATGGCAAATACATCTGAATAAGACGAGCGATGGCACTTGAGAGCTGGATCTTTGACCCATTCTGCTCGATATTTTTGTGCATATGGAGTCTTCGCCATAATTTGAGTTAATTTTCGACGCACAACACCGGTGTATGGGGTTTTCCTGCGTTGAAATTTTTCAGGCACTTTCTGTTACCATTGCAGCTCTACCACCATTGTTTGGGACACTGACGAAAGCCTTAAGGCGGATTGAAATGAGACGTTCGGGGTTATTTTAAAGAGGCTGCCCCATAGGTGGGTTCACGTGCACGTTTCGAAACGTNAACCGTAGCGAATCGAAAGGATAGCATTCACTGTGCTGGGAATGAGACGACTGCGCAACTTGGTTTTTACTAACTTCATGTGGCTGAAGACTTTCTCTATTTCGGCGTTGGAAATGGGCAAACTCAGCATTCTGAACGCCAATTTCACCAGATCGTCAAAAGTATTCACCCAACAAGCATCAGTGTATCGAGAGACCTCCACCAAGAATTCTTCTGAAGACTTATCTGCATTCAACCATGTCTGATTCGATAAATTAGACCACTGAGTCTCGATTTTTTAGATAATTGCATCATCGACTTCAAATTCTCGAGCTAATGATGTAATAGGTAATTTATGAACTCGAGACTTGAGTGCTTCAGAGGGATGCAGCAAATTCATCTTCTCCAGCAGAGTGAAATTTGATGGCAATCTGTTCTGCAGCTCTGCAGAGCTTAACAGTGAAATCAATGCATCGTTGTTTAACAACTTTCTTGGCTTGCTCATCACACTTGGCCTCCCTCAAGGCTTTCTCGAATGCATACCCCATATAGGGACTAGGATCCAGATGCTTGGAGATGTCATCAACGAAAATGTTTATTTTTCTCGATGGAATAAGAACTCTTGACGAGACAGACTTGAGCAGTTGCTGAAGATTGTCCAGAAGCTTCGAAGGGTCGGCTGATTGAGCCTCGAAGGCTTTATTGACTACTTGAACTTCGCTGACCACATTATACACATCCGTTAAATAAACTTCATTCACAAGATCCTCGTACATTTTATGTAAAACTTAGGCAGTGTAACACCCCTCTGATCTTCGTGCCATCTCGAATTGAGTCCTGAGCTCAATCCATTGATTGAAAATGCGATCAAGGGCTCTTTGGATTGAAAGCCATCGAGTATCACTCAATGGAAGAATTTTGAGAGGACTAGCTTCATCATTGATCAGTTGGTACACCTCTGCATAATTTTGCTGTCGAAGAGTTGAGTGACTGAACCAATGATACATCTCACGAATTGCGTACTCCAAATGTCTTGATAATGTTTCTGCGGTAGCAGCTGACACCGCCAACTGAAGAGAATGGCAAATACATCTGAATAAGACGAGCGATGGCACTTGAGAGCTGGATCTTTGACCCATTCTGCTCGATATTTTTGTGCATATGGAGTCTTCGCCATAATTTGAGTTAATTTTCGACGCACAACACCGGTGTATGGGGTTTTCCTGCGTTGAAATTTTTCAGGCACTTTCTGTTACCATTGCAGCTCTACCACCATTGTTTGGGACACTGACGAAAGCCTTAAGGCGGATTGAAATGAGACGTTCGGGGTTATTTTAAAGAGGCTGCCCCATAGGTGGGTTCACGTGCACGTTTCGAAACGTAACCAATGAGAAGCGCTAGAATTTTCGAGATGTGTAAATCAGTCTTTAAGCTTGAAAACATTATCCTCACACACTTGCCCATCTACTTTGTCTCGACCAGTTAACTAGCCAAGCTATTCTATCTTAAATTCTCAAAAATTCAAGTGTATCAAGAAGCTATGAACTATATTTTCAACAATAATCATCAGTTGTATATTACGAAGGTACTCATAGCTCATCAAGGATAGTGGAATAATAACGGGAAATGCCGTTTTTGAATTATATTAAGCCTGTGCTAACAGATTCTGGTCATATTAGGACTATCGGTCGGACTGATTTTTGGATATTTGTTGACACTCGCAGTAAGTATATGAAACTGACCAGGGTTTAACCAAGAACTGAATATGCAAAAATTTGATGGTGATTAGCACGCGCCGTTATCTGGGTAAAATTAAAAATATGGCGACCACGATGAGGGGAGGAAGAAGGGACTGAGGATGAGGGGTTTCAGAATAGCTCCATGGTTTCTGACGAAGATTTACTCCCTGGACAAGGACTTGAAGAAGTAATGGAGGACGTAGACATTGACGATATAGAGATGGAGAATTCAGAACGAGAGGAAGATGGAGATAATTCGGAAGAAATAGAGGTAGTGGAAATGGAGGGAGAGGAGGATGTAGAGGATTAGGGGGAGTTGTAATATCTTCGTAAACAATTATGCCCATCATGAGAATGCATCCATTAAATTATGTGATACTGAAACGAAAATAATTAACNTTGAGAGCTGGATCTTTGACCCATTCTGCTCGATATTTTTGTGCATATGGAGTCTTCGCCATAATTTGAGTTAATTTTCGACGCACAACACCGGTGTATGGGGTTTTNAGGACGTAGACATTGACGATATTGAGATGGAGAATTCAGAACGCGAGGAAGATGGAGATAATTCGGAAGAAATGGATGTGGTGGAAATGGAGGGAGAGGAGGATGTAGAGGAGGAGGGGGAGTTGTAATATCTTCGTAAACAATTATGCCCATCACGAGAATGCATCCATTAAATTATGTGATACTGAAACGAAAATAATTAAAGCCTTTTTCATTTTTTGAATTTATCCTCCGAATCTCAAAAAACACCAGATTTGTCACCGGTCGATAATGTGGCATTTCGTGTCACCGAGTGAGATTGTCAAAACACCAGATCTAGTGACAAAATTACCGAAATGGCAACACTGGGACTGCTACCAGAGATTATAAGGGAGATTGCTAGCGCCTATGGAAACGCTTCAACCGCAAAATTTCGTAGCGGTGGCGCAGAACTAATTTTGAGTACGTACCTGTAAGTAAAACAGGGAGCGTGTGAGAGCGTCGATAACGGCGCAGAGTGGGGGGGA
>NW_021681018.1:83599-86410 GCF_001412515.2 Diachasma alloeum
CCGATTCCCCCATACGCGTTTCCCCCCACTCTGCGCCGTTATCGACGCTCTCACACGCTCCCTGTTTTACTTACAGGTACGTACTCGCTACGAAATTTTGCGGTTGAAGCGTTTCCCATAGGCGCTAGCAATCTCCCTTATAATCTCTGCTGCTACTGCCGAGTTACCCACGCACCCGACTCATATTAACCGACAATTCGACCGGGACGCCACCTTTCCCGTGGGGTACCAACTAACTTTCTTGGAGTCAGTCGAACCCCCCGATCCGGGCCTTTACTCAGGTCTATCCTCTTTGGTGCCTACCCTAATGGATCACTCGATATGAGGGTCGAGCTGAGCACTCAGTCAAGTGCTAGTCGATGGCTGTTCGATTGGTTGATTATCGATCAAATAACGATCGACCAATGATCAACTAGCAATCGACCAACAATTGACCATCGACCGTTAATCGACTAATCATCGACTAACAATCGACCACCAATCAACCAATGATCGACCATCAATCGACTAACCATCTATCCAGTGATCAACGAACGATCGACCGACCATCGACCGAGTGCACTAGTCGATCTCCTATCGAGTCCCCGTCGAGTAGCCATCGATCGATCCACCAGGGTAAGCCGACACCCATCCAAGTACTGGGCAGACGAAACGCTGCTTAGCCTGGATGACCGCCGGAGCCACACACTCCCCGCGTGACCACTACAGCCACTTGTCACATTTGTATTTTATTCAATGCATATGGGACGGAGGTAGTGGAGGGGGTAGTGTATAGATACACGGCAGCGTTTGGCCACTTTTGTACAGTCAGAGTCAAAACTTTTTCTTGGCCGATACGCTGCCGCGTATCTCGATATAGGGATCATAAGAGAGTCATATGGGTGTCACTATACAAAACAATAAAAAATAAGAGCAATAAATTTCAAAAATAGAGAATTCATTCGGAAGCATATTGCTAATTTGTTAGTAACATAAACTAATATACAGAAAATGCGATTATCCACTTGTTTTTGTGGGAACAAAGTTCCTAATTATTCTTTTTCCTGAATTGTTGTCGTTATCGAGAAATTTTTATTAGAATTTGATTTTTGAGACAGTTGTGGGATGATTTTTTCTTGGAATGAATTCGTTTGGGATGAATTGGTTCGGGATAAGTTTTCTGGAATGCATTCATTTAGAACCCAACGAAATTTAATGGTAAAACCCGGGCATTCGCTGATGAATTCTGCTGAAAATTCTGTTTCCACGTCCATTCCGTTGAAAAACTTTGTAGCTGTTTTGCGCTGAAAAAAATGTTCCCTAAAAATGATTTTGTAGATATTGCTCTTTCTATATAGCATATCCTGCAGAGGTTGTTCCTATAGAAATTTTCCAAGTTTTTTGTGCTTGAATTTTTTGATGTTAGAAAAAAGTGCAGTTGAAAAAAATTTTAAAAAATCTGTACAGTAAGTAAGTTAGTAAGTTGTACAGAAAAATTGAAAGCCAATTTGTTTAAAAATATGTTTTCAATCGGATATGTTTATATAGAGAAACAGGCATTTTTCATGAAAATCGGCGAGAGTTGAAAAAAAAATTAAAAAACATTTTGACGGAATTAAATAGAATTGTAATTTTTTTCGTACGTGCTTCCCTGTAGGAACACACATGAACAGCGAAATACATGAGAATCGGTCCCTAAAGTTTCCACTCACCTTTCTCTATAAAATTATTTTCACAGTAGCCACCGATATCATGTAAAATGTTATATTATGTTTTAAGCTTAAAATTTTGTCTAAAGTCTATAAGAAAGAAAAAAATTCCACCAGTAATTTGCAATTATAGAAAACAGTATTGGATATTATTGTATATGGATGTTTCGACTTGATAATCTTACACAAGTGTTTTTCATCTATTCTTAGACACGCCATCATTACTCCTTCTCTAGTAAATTACATACCAGCTTTTTTCTTCCGTATTCTTCCTGGGAGGGATATGTGTCAAAATATATTTTTTGTCACTGCTGCTACGTTCTTCACGTGTCCAAAAGTGCCTTTTGTCTACGAATAAACGAATAGTATGTTTCGTCATTAGGCCGAAAAAAACGCAGTTCGGCCACTCGTAAAAAATATTGTTCAACACATATAAGACGGGAATTTTCAACTCGTGTGATTGGCAACCCTCGGCTTCGCTTCGGGCTGCGAACTTCACACTTGTGAAAATTCCATCTCACTCGTATCGAAATATACTATTTTGTCACTGCTGTTACGTACACCACGTGCCTTTTCGTTTACTTGTAAACGAAAAAAGATACAGTTTCGAGAAGTTCAAATCCAATGAATGAAAACCATTTTTTGTTGAATATTTTCCAATCTCATTGAATTTATTATCATGGTATCAAACGAGGCAATTAAGGAAGGAAGTGTGCAATATGTATTCGAAAACCTGTCGCTAATTTCGTGCGGCCGATTCAGTCTTCCCACCGTAACTAAAATAATAATTGTCCAAATCCACTGAATTTGCGTTAGAAATATACGTATTCATGTTATCCAGACCGAGTTCGAACATGGTGTCGATGCCATTATCAGTTTTCGAATTATAGCCAAAAAATCATGCGCCAACCTTGGACCAATTTTGCGCCAACCTTGCGTCAACCTTGGACTAATATTGTTATACATCGAATTCAATGCAGCTGGCCTCCCCGCCTCTCCCCCCAAATTTTCGTAAAAATTTGCTATCTCCCTTAGTCTTGGAGATATTTTTGAAAATCTCACCGACTCAACTTTTTTGGTTGTCAATTCTCAATGCATCCTCCCCCCCCCCCCCCCCCCCCCC
>NW_021681018.1:86420-96075 GCF_001412515.2 Diachasma alloeum
CCCCCCCCCCCCCCCTCCCATCCAAATTTTCGTAAAAATGAGCTATCTCCCTTAGTTACGGAGATATTTTTGAAAAAGTCACCGACTCAATTTTCCGAATGGAAGCATTGTATTGCTCAAAATTGTTAATTAACTAATTCTCGGCTCAGAAATTAGAATATGATGTTTTTAGAGCAGGTCCGGATGTATGTATGTATGTGTATGTCTGTGACCGATTCCGTCTTGCCACGGTAACTAAAAAAATAATTGTCCAAATCGATTGAATTTGTGATAGAAACATTCATATTCATGTTATCCAGGCCGAGTTCGAACATGGTCTCGGTGCAATTATCAGTTTTCGAATTATAGCCAAAAAACCATGCGCCAACATTGGACCAACCTTGCAGCAACCTTAGATTAACATCGCACCAATCTTGCGCCAACTTTGCGCCCACCTTGCACCAACCTAGCGTCAATCTTAGACTAATATTGTTTTATTCTATGGGGGTCTCATGAGAATCTTATGGGGTCTTGTGGATTTTATGGGGGTCTTATATCCATTCGAACGCATATTGCTAATTTATTAGCAAAAGCAGGTACAATAATTGATGAAAATTGAAAGCAATATCCCACTTATTTTTCTTCCTTTTCATTGTTATCACGAAACAGTAACTCTTAATTCGCGACCAGACCCGAACTTCTATGCACGAATTCGATGAGGTCGCTGTTAGTGAATCTCAATCTCTTTGAGAAATTGCATAGAATATTATGAATTCTCACGTTGTATTATGGATTCTCACGTTGATGGGCAGGTTTTCCTATGTTGCACCTTCGGATGATAGTTTTTCAAAATTAATTAAGGGGAGACTACTATGAGTTTTAAAAGTCGCGGACCATTGGAATATGATTTCAGATATTAAGATTAAGAAAAAAAAAATTGTTAATTGCTTGTTTGCCCCGCAGATGCTTTAAATATTAAAAATAGTCCAGGGCCTCCAATTTTCGAGCTACAGAGGTCTTTCTTTCAAATTTTTTGAAAAAATGTTTACAATAACAATTACGAATTAGTTTTTTGAAATACGACTCTTACATAGCTATTTTGTTTTTTTAAATAAAAAATTGCACCATTCATGTAAAATAGTCCATAAAATGTTTCTGAAAGAATCGAAAATATATTTTAAATATTATGAGGATATTTTTTTTGCCTATTTTACATGAATGGCGCAATCTTTATAAACCACCTGCTTATGATTGAAAAAATTCAAAATATCCCGCCGGAGCATCATCAATAGTGTCTCCCCCTCTATGATCTCCACTCAACTAAATTCCGCTCAGAGCACACTGTCCGCCATTGAACGAATGTTGACTGTAGCAGCGCGGTGATAGGTGTTTACGCGGTACGCGGCTGAAACCTCTGTTCCCGTGCCTGCGAACACCGAAAAAAACATCCGCCAGAGAGTAAAAAAAACGAATCTCCTATCGATTGAAGTGTTTTAAAACATTAACAACAGTTGAGACACAATCAACAGTAAAGTCTATCGTGTTGGCGGTATTTTTGTTATTTAAAAACGTATAATTAAAAACGGTTTATCTAAGCATGAGTGGTAGCGACGAGACGGATAGTCAGTGCGACAGGACAAGTGAAACAAACGGTGTTACAATGGGTGACGTCCTGGCTAAGGAGCCCCATGATAATGATTCACAAGACGACAGTAATGAGTCTGATGATGATCCAATGGCTCAGGATCAACGACAACAAGATGATGGTGCACCTGATGCCCTTGACGTTGTCCCTGAGAATTTTTTATTCGAGCCAGTACAAATGGTTAGTTCGTTTGACCCTTTCGCTTTCTCCTTCATTCTTTCTTCTCACTCTTTTTTCCTTGTTTTTCATTCCACATTCTCACATTCTTTTGTTGCGAGTTTACATTCAACAATGATTTTTTGATTGTTTATTGTATGTTAAGGGAGGCGTCGAGAACGTAATTTCGGCTTATGAGCAGAGGCTAAATGCATCGCCAATGTTCGATAAAAAACCCATTGTGAGACATCCAGAAAATTGTTCCTGTGAATCCTGCACTGTTCAGAGGTTTTTATTCATTTACTTGAATTTGTGGTGGATCAGGGAAGGAAGGGAGCTAAAAAAATTTGCACTATTGATTTACAGATATTTTTCAACTTAAAAAATTTGGAGACAGATATCAAGACAATTTTTTTTTCATTTGTAATTCCTATAGTCGTATCAGTCCTCAAGATATTTGGAGAAAAATCTATTCGTGAAATATTAGCTTATGGATAAATTTGCAGTTATTATTGCAAATATCTGTGAAATCGGAGCTGCAAGAAAATCTTTCTATTAGTTCGTATATTTCGCAATGCTGTCAAGGAGTTGAAAATTCACAGGAAAATATTGTACAGTAGGTTTACAGAAAAATACCTAAAGACCCTTTTTGGAGGTCATGGGAAGGCCTACAAGGATTCTTCAATCAATTACTCTAATTTTGTTATTTTTAAATATGTGCACAATTATCTGTACGTGAATTATTACTATATTAGTTTTGTTGCCAACTATGAAAGTAATGAGTTTACTGAAAGAAAGCAAGAGACCTCTTTTGTAGACCGCCGAATTCTTTATGAGAATAATCTGTTGAAAAATTCCTTCAAACCTTTTTATTCTATAAATGTATGTAAATTAAAGTTGTAAATTAATTTTGAAGTGGTTCACTTCCATCACTTCACCACAAGAATAAGTATAAATATTGTTGATTGTATTAATCATTGCACTAATTCCAAAACAGAGCATTCTTGAAGGAAAAAATGGAAACAATATGGAGGTGGCAATCTCAAGGATTAAAGCTGAGGGCATACATACGCTCTGTGTTCAATGCGGCCATCGAGTCTCCATATGTTAATAAAATTTCAAAGTATCAGTGTGATCCTCAAGAGTATGCTGAGCTACAGCAAATTGTCGAAGAGTAAGTCTCGGATATGCAGTAAAATTCCAACGTCCGGAAAAACCGGTTATACATTTTCTACTTTTATTTTATACAGATTGTCGAGGGATCACCCACATAAACTATTCCTGATGCTAGTGGTGCAAGCTCAGGAGTTTGTGGTTGAGCTCAAGATTAGAATAATGGACCCCGTGCGAGACAACAGCCTCGCAAGGATAGCTGAAGTATTTCTCACGAGTGAGTGAACAATCAATCAGACAAAAAAGGGTCTAGTCAGATAAGCATGATGAATCTGCCCCAGCGAATTTCACTGTGATAATTTTTTTCACATATTCATCATTTGAGACAACAATTTTGTGCAAGATTTCAGATGATTATATTGATTCCCTTTCAATTGTAATGGTGAAAAAACTATTTTTATTTTCAATTTAATTTTTTCTTGCGTACTTGAACGTTACCTAAAAATCTGAAAAAATTTTCAAAAATCAAAAACACCTTAGAATTGAAGAAGAAATTTTTTGTTTTATTTTTTATTATTAAATTAGATTTTTGATTGGCTCTTCTTTCTTTTAAACAATCATTCTTATAAGTATAGTACCACAATTCCCGACATTTTGAGAAAAAAAAGTTTGAAAATTCCACCTGCAACATTAAAAAAAAAATAGAAACGATGAATTTTTGCATTTTTCATAGGAAATTCTTTCATGAATCACCTCTAGGAGTCTGTTACTTGATCCTTATGACCAGCCTACTAATGTGACATATCATAATTGTGTGAGAGAGTAACCATAGGGAAAAATGAAAAATATGATGAGATTTTGAATCAAAATCAAACTTTCATTTGAATTTCGGTTTCTATCAAATATGGGTTCGAAAAGCTTTGCAGAAATCAGTCAAATAAACGTCAAACATCGTGAAATCACTATCATGAGGCAACTATTATAGCTCAAAAATGAAAAAATGAAAATAAAAAAAAACGAGGGCCAATCAGATTTTGTACGAGCTGTGCATCGAAAATCGTCACTGGGATCGAGCGAATACATTATCACACTCATAATTCTTTGTATAGAGTGTATAATTCCATTTGTTGCTATTAATACTTCTCGGTGAATTAGGGTGGATTGTCAGTCATCAATTCCGAATGGCTTTGAGCGATGTGACGATGTAGCAAACAGTTTTTAATACATGATCGAATAGGTGAATACGTGAGGAAAATATTCAACCCAATTGCTTTATTCCAGCATCAGAACAAATCCAGAATGTTTCAAGTTTAAACCCTCATCTCCTGGTGAAAGGTGAGGGAAAAAATATTCAATAAATAAAAGCAAAATTATCACACTAGCTCTTTGATTAATTTTTTTTTAATAAAAGTTTTTAAGGGAGGATTTCTATAGGAATCGTGAGATGTCCCTGTACATATTCAAGCAGTGAAATCTAGGTAGTTAATTGATGTTACTCCGTGGATGTTCTTTTTGGTTGGAAAAGGAAAATTGAATTGGAGATTTTGATCCTCTTCTCTGAGAGCACAAGTTCGAGGGAGGGTATTTTTCGAGAATTATTTCGTGGGCATTCCTGACAATATTCAACGAAGACCTAAATTACCAGGTGAAATTTTCAGAGAAGTGCTTCCTCAATGAAATAACAAGGCTACAAATATGACAAGCGTCTTGGATTCGGTCCTCCTGAGTATATTTTTATTTGTTTTGCTCATTTTTGTAAATATAATTTGACTTACCCGCTACCGTTTACCCTATATGATTTTCTTTTCCTTTCGTTCATTTTGTTTCTCTTCCATTTGATCCTTATATTTTGGCCCTCCTGATCATATTGCCTTTCATTTGTCTGCTCATCTTCACTGATTTTCACTGTGAAGTAAGTGTAAACCCAACTTGTGAATTTTAATGGAGAAAATCAATCTAATCTTTTGAGAATAGAGGATTTGATTTGCAATATCTAGTCAATTATGTTTGACTCTTAATTGATCCCTACTGTTTGATCAATTTGATTTCTTCGACGATTTCTGAACCTGAATGTGATGGAAATCGAAATTTAAATGAGTCTCATTTTGCTTCAGGGTTTCATCATACCCTGCATTCCATTTTGTCCCGGGGACGCACTCTGATAGAAATATGATATGTCACAATACTAAGCCAGTCATAATGATTAATTAACAGACCCAAAGAATTGATTCGTGAAAGGATTTTCAGTGAAAAATGCAAAAATTCACCGTTCTTATTTTTTTTTAATGTGTTGCCGATGGAATTTTGGAACTTTTTTTTCTTACAATGTAGAGAATGGAGAATCTCGTCAATATTTGTCAATATTTGTCAAAGTAGTAGAAAAATTTATACCTATCAGAATGATTTTTGAAATGAAAAAAGAGCCAATTAAAAATATAGTTCAGCAATAAAAACTGAAACACAACATTTTTTCTCCAAATGTAAGATGTTTTTGATTTTTCAGATTTTTTTCAGATTTTTAGTTGACTTGTAAGTACGCAAAAAAATAGGATTAAAACTGTTGTTAACCATTAAAATTCAGAAAAACAATATAATGATCTGAAATTTTGCACCGGATTGTTTTCTTTTGGTGATAAATACGTGAAAAAATTCCCGCATTGAAATTCGCGATGTGAGGGCGGGAGATTCATCATGTCTATCCGGCTAGATCCTTTCCATAAGAAAGATTTCTTGACAATCCTTCCTACAATTAAACACACATTTACACACGGTTTAACTCAATATTGTAGATAATTGTTATTTCAACAAGCAGTTGACTGCTCTTATATTGTGGAAGGCATGTGACTGTTACTTTATGTGTTATTTATATTTTAATTTTTTATTTCTACCAATTCCATTGGTAGTAAGCTTCCGAATGGATCCATAGCAATTCCCTTTTTCAGGAGAAACTATTTTGTCACGTCACATGCCTATCCCAATTTTTCTTCAAGTTATTATGCGAACAAAGAATTTAGGAAACACCAAAAATGTAAAATTGCTTATACGGAGTTGATTAATTGAAATGAATCTCCAAAACTTTGTATAAACGGGTACATATATTTTGATTGACCTAGATAGAAGACATCGAGACGAGTATTTTGAGAAAAAAAATTAAATCGATCAAGCAGTTTTTGAGATATTGACCAATATAGTTTTATACAAAAGGTTGAATATCTCTGGAACTACTGGACCGATATCGCTCAGCCAAAATACCAATCTTTGATGTTATGGGAGTTACAATGATACCAAATTTCAATCTTCTATCTCAATTTCTTGTTGAGTTATCGCGCGTACAAAGAATTTAAGGAAAAAATGGAAAATCGGCAATATCTCGAAAACTTTTAGATAGAAGACATCGAGACGAGTATTTTGAAAATAAAATGAAATCGGTCAAGTAGTTTTTGAGATATTGACCAATATAGTTTTATACAAATGGTTGAATGTCTCTGGAACTACTGCACCGATATCGCTCAGCCAAAATACCAACCTTTGGTGTTATGGGAGCTACAATGATACCAAATTTCAATCTTCTATCTCAATTTCTTGTCGAGTTATCGCGCGTACAAAGAATTTAAGGAAAAAATGGAAAATCGGCAATATCTCGAAAACTTTTAGATAGAAGACATCGAGACGAGTATTTTGAAAATAAAATGAAATCGGTCAAGTAGTTTTTGAGATATTGACCAATATAGTTTTATACAAATGGTTGAATGTCTCTGGAACTACTGCACCGATATCGCTCAGCCAAAATACCAACCTTTGGTGTTATGGGAGCTACAATGATACCAAATTTCAATCTTCTATCTCAATTTCTTGTCGAGTTATCGCGCGTACAAAGAATTTAAGGAAAAAATGGAAAATCGGCAATATCTCGAAAACTTTTAGATAGAAGACATCGAGACGAGTATTTTGAAAATAAAATGAAATCGGTCAAGTAGTTTTTGAGATATTGACCAATATAGTTTTATACAAATGGTTGAATGTCTCTGGAACTACTGCACCGATATCGCTCAGCCAAAATACCAACCTTTGGTGTTATGGGAGCTACAATGATACCAAATTTCAATCTTCTATCTCAATTTCTTGTCGAGTTATCGCGCGTACAAAGAATTTAAGGAAAAAATGGAAAATCGGCAATATCTCGAAAACTTTTAGATAGAAGACATCGAGACGAGTATTTTGAAAATAAAATGAAATCGGTCAAGTAGTTTTTGAGATATTGACCAATATAGTTTTATACAAAAAGTTAAATATCTCAGGAACTACTGAACCGATCGGGCAGAAACTGTGCATCAAACTCGAGCTTAATAGTACCTAGTATGAGTCATAATTTCACGTCCATATCAATGAATTTTCCCGTATTAATGTTATATTTTCTAAAAAGTGGTAACTCAAAAACCGAACTATCAGACCGGGACATACATACATTTTCTAAAAACATAATTTCTTCACCTTTCATACCATTCTACATCATTTCCAAGCAAAATTAGAGAATGTCAAAATCCGACGAATACCGTGGAGCTAGGAGTATCGGGACATCTAAGAATTTTTCGACGGCAAAACACGTTAATTTCATAAGCCAAGTCGGAAATAAATAAATTGAACGAATGGAAAGTGATTCTGATCATGTTTCGAACAAAAGGAAGTCAAATAGTTGTGGAAATTATTTATAATTAAATTAATATTGGCATAAATATATTAAGTCTCTGAAGCAGTAGTATCTGGACACCAAAATGCACCTGGATGCAGTATCCGGACAAGTGAGGGTGCAGTATCTGGACAGTATGGTTTTCTGTACGCGTACTGCCAAATAATTGATACAATTTGATAAGTTTGAACATTTATTGGATAAATGGTTGCAAAACAGAACTCCATATAAAAATTTGTGAAAATTAATGTAACATAATTATTTGCGATTTATTTTTTTAATAGTTTTCTTTCAACTGGTTTTTTTATTTTCCCCCTACAATATACAATTAATGGATTAACAGAGGTGATATCGATTCACCTCTCACATTCAACAAGAAATGTCAGACAGCAAAAGTTTACATTGAGGTTACAATGGGTACAAAACAAGTGTCCGTCTACTGCATCAGATTGCTTTGCAACTGATGCAGTACCTGGACACGTGATTTTTCTTATTTGCGGGTATTTTAAAGTGTTCTGAAGGTCTCTAAACTTATTTTACATAATTATANACACCAAAAATGTAAAATTGCTTATACGGAGTTGATTAATTGAAATGAATCTCCAAAACTTTGTATAAACGGGTACATATATTTTGATTGACCTAGATAGAAGACATCGAGACGAGTATTTTGAGAAAAAAAATTAAATCGATCAAGCAGTTTTTGAGATATTGACCAATATAGTTTTATACAAAAAGTTAAATATCTCAGGAACTACTGAACCGATCGGGCAGAAACTGTGCATCAAACTCGAGCTTAATAGTACCTAGTATGAGTCATAATTTCACGTCCATATCAATGAATTTTCCCGTATTAATGTTATATTTTCTAAAAAGTGGTAACTCAAAAACCGAACTATCAGACCGGGACATACATACATTTTCTAAAAACATAATTTCTTCACCTTTCATACCATTCTACATCATTTCCAAGCAAAATTAGAGAATGTCAAAATCCGACGAATACCGTGGAGCTAGGAGTATCGGGACATCTAAGAATTTTTCGACGGCAAAACACGTTAATTTCATAAGCCAAGTCGGAAATAAATAAATTGAACGAATGGAAAGTGATTCTGATCATGTTTCGAACAAAAGGAAGTCAAATAGTTGTGGAAATTATTTATAATTAAATTAATATTGGCATAAATATATTAAGTCTCTGAAGCAGTAGTATCTGGACACCAAAATGCACCTGGATGCAGTATCCGGACAAGTGAGGGTGCAGTATCTGGACAGTATGGTTTTCTGTACGCGTACTGCCAAATAATTGATACAATTTGATAAGTTTGAACATTTATTGGATAAATGGTTGCAAAACAGAACTCCATATAAAAATTTGTGAAAATTAATGTAACATAATTATTTGCGATTTATTTTTTTAATAGTTTTCTTTCAACTGGTTTTTTTATTTTCCCCCTACAATATACAATTAATGGATTAACAGAGGTGATATCGATTCACCTCTCACATTCAACAAGAAATGTCAGACAGCAAAAGTTTACATTGAGGTTACAATGGGTACAAAACAAGTGTCCGTCTACTGCATCAGATTGCTTTGCAACTGATGCAGTACCTGGACACGTGATTTTTCTTATTTGCGGGTATTTTAAAGTGTTCTGAAGGTCTCTAAACTTATTTTACATAATTATGTTCCTATTTAAATAAGCTACATTGTAATGTTCACTTACATTTTCCTGTTTTCATGACAATACACTGACGAGCAACTCTAACCTTTTTAGTTACGCAACGGCCATTGGAGGCATCGCGATACGATTGACCGCCGAAAAAAATTAATTTTAAATATCAATTTACCCCTGAGAGTAAAAAACCGCTGTTTAATAAGCAAAAAAAATATCTTTCGTTCCATTAACTTTTGATCCGCGGCGATTTGAGGTTAAATAAGTGCCTAAAATCAAGAATTATTAACAAACTGCGCTTGGTGTCCAGATACTCCTTCCTGTCCCGATACTCCTACCTCCACGGTACCATGCTTCCAATCGCACGTATGAAAAAATCGTATAGAAATTTTCTATACG
>NW_021681018.1:96285-122892 GCF_001412515.2 Diachasma alloeum
ATTTCTATACGATTTTTTCATATGTGCGGAAGCAAAAACGAATAATGTTGGAAGAAAATGTCCAGTGGTCTCTTCTTGTGGATTAAAAAATTCTTTGGAAAAAGAGTTCCTTGATAATTGCTCCTAAAATTACCCGTAACCGAAATAATTAGACACTTGGCATAATAGAAAAAAGTCAAAATGTAAATGTTTATTAATAATGAAAATATATCCCAGAAACGTATTGCATCAGGTGAAAGTATCAATGAACTTTCTTGATAAATGTGACAATTCTGCATAAAAAAAGATTTTGCGATCATTTCATATGAAATTAGTCCTTAAATCAGTCCTAATTGATATAACGATCACATAATGAGAGTTCAACTACGTCTTCGCTAACGTGCCAATTATTATTTCGTAAATGAGGGGTACTGGAAAAATAACACCAAGGGGTGTCATGTTGAGTAAAGAATTCTCTACAACGACAGCCCCTTGATAATACTCTAATCACTTGTGGTAGTTGAAAGAGGCCACAATTAACTGTAATCCTTTGCGAAGAATACAATTATCTATAGATGGTGTTAGTCCATAACACTATTTATAGAGAGTTTTGAAGTTGCTGCATAAGATCAATTGATACCAGAACCAATTCAACCAAAATACTCCAAAGAATCTGCCTCTCGGCAATGAGAAAAGTATGGATCGTTGATAATTTAAATTTTCAAAGGCATTGAAAAAATGGAAAATTACATTCAACTGAATTTTGAATATATTGAGGATTCAGTACAATTGTTGTCTGAATTTTCATAATTCCCAATTACTTTCGTTCTCGTATGGATTCTTTTTTTTTATTGTTATTTTACACCGACTCGATTGAGTATATTGCGATGATGATCAAGACTTTAAAAATTTTAAAAATAGATCTCACCATTCTACCCGACCAGGGTTTGAACGTATGGATCTGAAAATTGGATTTCTTTCAGATATCCTAGAAATATACTGATTGGTCAATAACAAGATAGGCCGACGTCCGCATGAAAAGGACCCAATTGATGATATAGGGTTATGAATACTCCGATATTATTGATAAAATTTCACCCATTTTGACCCAAAAATGACCTCGATAGTATGAAAAAATAATGTCGCAGAGAAAATAAAAAAATGATTAAACATTTGTTTAAATGGGAGTTGGGGGGATAAAAACGTTAATATCTCGCAAATTAGAATCGAAAGGGTCGTTCTTTGCAAGGGAACGCCCACAAATATGAAAATTACATGTAGATGAGTCGTTATTAGAAATCTTGAGGATACTTTTCTTACAGTTTAGGATGATCTAATTGTCATTGTCCATGCGCGTCAAGTTGAAATTGTGACTAATTATGCGATTCACTTAAAGAGGAATGATATCAGAATAAAACAAGTGGACAGTGCTATTTTTTTTATAAATGAGTATAATAATTGTTGCTAATAAATTAGTAATTTTCTTCCGAATGGGTTCTCTTCTTGTCAATTATTATTTTACTATTCTCTTCTTCTATTTTTTCATATCGTAGTACTATTATCAATTGAAATGTCATCAAAATTTCAGTTATTTCGTTCCCTCAAATAACTCTACATTCAGTTAAGGTTAATCAGTGTATAGCCGGTATTTAATCAGGGTTTATTCAGGATTTAGCCAGAGTTTAACCCACGTTCCGTCAGAAGTTGGTCGAGACCATGAACCAATATGAATAAGTATTCAACATAATAGACTGGCACCTGAATTTAATAGAGATAGCAATTTTTTTACATAAAAAGGTCATGACGGTATTGTGTAACTGGATAAACACTGTTGCTGTCTCACCGTTTTCAACTTGATTACGAAGCTATTGTACTTTTCAAGCCCTCATGTAATTACTACTAGCGAACGGGCGCTTCGCGCCCGTCTTTACATTGATTTATATTATGTTATTTTATTTTATTTTCTTTCCATTTCCGTCTTCACAATTAGATTAATTCAATTTTATTCATTCCTATTGTTATTATGTATATTTTTGTTCCTTAATTCACAAGTTACAACATTGAATGAAGAGAAATTCTCCGTAAATCACGTGAGAATACAAATCGACAAACAATTTTCGATAATCATACCTAAAATTTTTCATTTCTTTCTTTTTCTTTAAATTAATTAGTACCAATGATCTCAAAATGTGAACGAATATGAACATTTTACATCCCTTTGATCTCATTTCAATGGAACCGAAGAAGGAAATTGCAAAGATAGATCGATCATTATCAATCAGTATCAATAAAATGAAAAAATTGATTTTTCTGTCTTAATTTTATTGTCTAAGTTTTTCAACTTGCTGTTTTCTTCTTAAAAAATGAAGGGAGATTAACATTTTTTATTTCTGTCATCGTATTCCGTTTACAGAAACAGGAAATACGGAAAATGTAGAAAAGGAAAATCAGAAATAAATTTAAAAAATCGATTTTTCAACCTTGAAAATTTCAAAACGTTTTTTTTTTTTTCGTAATGAAGAAAAGCCAACGTATTTTATTTCTATTATTTAATTCTGACGGAAGAAAGTGAAAAGAGGAAGAGAAACGAGATCAACACAAAAACAGAATGTTTAATTTTTCAAAGTTTAGGGAAAATTTAAAAATTGACATATTTATTCCGATAATGAACCAATACCCAATAATTTCAATTCCTATCCTCACATTTTCATAGAATACATAAAAAAATAGCAAAGAATTCAAATCGGCGATGAAACATTTTATCGGATTATTATTAGGTAATTATTGATCGATTTTCTCTTTCAAACTGCATAAGCAATGTGCTGTAACTCAACAACAAATTGTGCGACCCCTATCATATTCCGATAGAATGAAGGGGTTATTGTTATCGATTTTTTGAGCTATGGTTAATCCTATTTTGATGATAATTTTTTGAATTTTTTGTTGAAAAATCTATTTTTGGAAAATATTAATTTTTTGAGTCTCGAGTTGACAGTCGACCAGGGCAAACGTGTTTTGTTGTCGTTCCGGCTCTGCCACGTCTGTCCCTGTTTCCAACTCACTATTTCTAAAAACCTGTCATTATTTGACTCAGCAATCATATAGATTATAGAACAGTTCGGATTTGTGATTAGCCCTCCGAATGTGTTTTTCTTATCGTCGTTTTTTTTTTTTTTTATATAAAGCTTTATAGTGTTTCAAATTATGACCCCTGTGAAACCCAATCTGTGTGACATTGCAAAAACCCTGTCAGAACTCAGGGAGGAAGTTAAAGACATGAATAAAAACCATACAGAAATGATGGCCGAAATGAGAACATTAAAAAAAGATCAGAAAACCATGGAAGTTAATCAAGCATCAACAAATAAACTCTCTAAGGCCAACGCTTCTAAACTGGCTAAACTCGAACGTGATAATCGCGCTTGCAATCTGATTCTGTATAAAGTGCCTGATGTCAGTGATAATAATACAAACACTCGTGAAACAGTGATTTCGATAATTCAAAATGTGGGGATCAATGCACCTGATGTGTGCATTGTGGCTGCCTTTCGACTTGGCAAGCCCGTACAGAACAGAAACAGACCAATTCTAGTGAAACTGATAGCCCCACGGTGGAAAAAAGAGTTTTTCAAGTGTGCACATAAACTGAGGGAACAAAATATTACCATAGACAATGATTTAAGTGTTGAAGAAAGCGCGAAACAAAACGTTATTGAAAATTCGTTTCGAGTTGAGGAAAAGTGGCACTGAAGCAAAGATAAAGGGCAATGAAATCTTGATCGACGAAAAACCAGTGAGTGATGAGGAGCTGGCCTCTCTACTTGAGAATTGTACAGACCCTGAAATTCAAAAATATTTACGAATGGCCTCAAAGCGATCAGATACTCTGGCTACCGAGATATCAACATTACTCAGCTCACCTTCGAACGCTGAATCGAGTGTATCGACCCCCAGCAAAAACACCACGGGAGGCAATAATAAGAAACAATCTCGAGGAGGTAAACTAAATTTCACGTCTAATACCTCTCTCACTCTACAGTCATCCCAAAGTCAGTCCAATCAAGGGATCCCTCGCACCCGCAGTATGATGAATTCCTCAAAATCGGGAGCTCCTCGGAAGTAGCAACGAAAAGAGTGGGAGAAGAACATTACTCCATCCTGCTCCCACAATCAGGGCCTTGGTAATCGACAAACGGATGTGCGAGAGGACAGTGATATCCGTATTATTGCCTGGAATATACATGGCTTCAATAACAACAACTGGGAAATACCACCACACATCCAAAAGTCAGATATACTGGGCTTCACCGAAACCTGGTTGAAAACACCGTTGAACCCCGCTCCTGCCTGGCTTGCTGACTATCATCTCATCTTCCACAACGCGAGAGAAACCAACAAGAAAGGTCATCCCCCAGGAGGTCTTCTTCTAGCTCTTCACAAAAACTACTATAAGTATCATATTTTGTACAATGAATTCGAAATTATTGCTGCCGAAATAATCAGTCCTAATCTCATCTTTAATGTCCTCTTATGCTATTTCTCCCATGAAAATAAAATTGAAACGTCCTTATCTTCCCTGAAAAATGTCTTAGAGCTGATACATTTGCGAAATCCTCTCTCTGCGACCTTTATTGTTGGCGATCTCAACTCTAAGGTCGGTAATTCTAATTGCCTGGAAAGTAGTTTGTTCATCGAAACTGACAACATCTCCCGAGAGCGTGATATGTTAGATAAGACACCGGATACAAGGGGAAGAAGTTTACTTGAATTTGCAATAAAGTCGAACCTAATCATACTAAATGGGAGATTTCCAGGGGATACGCCAGGTCAATTCACTTTTCATAGAAAAAATAAAAATCTTAAGGATAAAAAAGTTTTCAGTACGATTGATTATGGCTTATGTAATTGGTTCTATATTAATATTATCAAAAATTTTCAAGTTATGGATTTCCCAACACGCTCTGATCACTTCCCGATTAACTTCCCGATAACTTTAAATTCCTACATCTGCAATACCGAATCCCCCACTCCCTCTGTAAACAAATACATCTGGGTTGATTCCTTGAAAGATCGCTACATCGAGCAAATGCTTATTAATCAGGACATTCGTATATTAGAACCCAAAGACGTTGATGAGATGAATCGAATCCTTATACACTCTATAGAAAATGTAGCTACGAACAATGGATTGATTAAAAAGAGTCATCTTAACAACTTTAACTTCAAAAAACCCTGGGATGACGTTGAGTGCGCTCTGGCTAGGCGGGGGGTTCGTAAACACTTGAGAATATGTAAAAAATCAAATTTCACTAATTGTATCGAGATAGACGAATATGAACGAGCTAAGGAAGAATACGCCGACCTAATCAAATGCAAAGAACAAAAATTCGTTGAAGATATCACACTAGCGATTAGAAGTTCTCGAAATAATCAGCAATTTTGGCTTGCAGTGAACCGACTCAGGCCTAAAACCTACAAAAAAAATTGTATCACCCCTGAGGCATGGCAGAAATATTTTTTGGAACTGCTCCCTCTACGCAGTATAAGTAGCCCTTTATCTATTGGAATAGGAGTCCCCGAACTTGATCAACGCATCTCCTGTGAAGAAATCCTATTGAGCCTAAGCAATTGCAAAAAGGGAAAATCTCCGGGACCGGATGGAATAAGTAATGAATTCTTTAAATATCTACCAGATAACTGGATTCTATTTTTAGAAGATTTCTTCAATGAGATCCTTGATCAGGAAAGGGTACCCGAGGAGTGGACGATACTAAACGTTTCAATGATCCACAAAAAAGGCGACATTGATGACCCATCTAACTACAGATGTATATCACTGGTAAATTCCATTACAAAAATATTTACTCAAATCCTCCAGAACAGACTAATTAAGTGGGCCGAGAACAATTCTAAACTACCGGAGTTTCAGAATGGGTTCAGGAAAAAAAGGGGTTGTCTGGATAATATTTTCGTCCTCTCCGCCTTAGTTCAAATTCACCTGAGTCAGCCTGGTAGGAAAATTTTCGCACTATTTATTGATTTTCAAAGAGCATTCGATTCGGTAGCTCATGTTTTGCTATGGAAAAAGCTCAGAGTACTAGGCATAAGTACCAAGTTCATTAACATTTGTAAGAGTCTCTACGAGCGAGCTAAACTCTCAGTCCGTACCAGCACGGGACTTTCCCATCCTGTGGATATCACCGAAGGAGTGCTGCAAGGAGAAATCCTCAGCCCACTCCTCTTTTCCCTTTTCATAGCCGATTTTGAGCAGTATTTACGAGATAACAATGCCAGGGGCCTCTCGATTGATCATAGAAACGAAGTCATCTGCATTGCCTATGCAGATGACTTGGTTATTTTTGCGGAAAGTCCCCCAGACACGAAAATGAAAATAAAAATTGCATCCTCTTACTTTGAACGCAACCACTTAAAAATGAACATATCGAAATCGAAAATATTAATTATGCACAAGGGTAGAACCCCGAAAAACTTAAATTTCTTATGTGAGGGTGAGACCCTAGAGATTGTTGATGAATTTTGCTATCTAGGCTGTATATTTTACAAATCTGGCCTGTTTACCCCTCAATTAAATAAAGCCAAGGCATCCACACATGGTGCTATTAAATCCATCCTCAACATTCTGTATCGGTCTCTGACTCATGGACTACGAAGGAACACTTATTCAAAGCGCTTGCCGCAAGTGTTTTATTTTACGGCGTTGAAGTATGGGGCTTAAGACACCTTGACGACATAAGTAAACTACAATCCTTTTACTACAAAAAACTCCTGAATCTACCGAAGTATTGCCCCGACTATGCAGTGCGCTTCGAAATCGGCGCTATTTCAATTGAGTACGACGTAATTAAACGAAGTCTAGGTTGGCTATCCAAGATCATTTCAATGGACGCCAATAGACTACCTAAATTATGTCTGAATAAATTAATACATCTCTCTTCAAATCCAAAGATCAAAACGAAATAGAACTGGTGCTCCCAACTGGATGTTAAAATAAAACCGCATTTCCCCGCGGGGATAGTCAGCCTCTGTAGGGAGGGAATATTGCTGGACAACATTGCAAGTATCCTAGATCAGTATAAAACCCATCTGAGAGACCTCGATCGTCAGAGACTTGAAAATTCCTCTCTTCCTGTATTTCCGTATGTAGAATTGAAGCCACACAGACAGCCATATCTCGACCTAAATCTCCCCATAAAAATATTACAATCAACTGCGCAATGTCGTCTGCTAACACTACACTACCCGCGAATTATTATTGATAGGAAAATACTAAGATTTGAGGATGATGTGTACTGCCCGAACTGCTCTCAACCCACAAACAATGATTTATTCCACGTGATAACCAACTGTATTAAGTTCCACGAGAGCAGAACGAAGTTGTTATCGAAAATTAAGCAGCTCGACAATTCCGCCGATATGATCCGAAACTTGCTAAACGCAAGTAGTAAAGAGGATGTTATGGGGTTACATTTCTTTCTCTCCAAAATCAGTCAAATGTGGCACTGTTGACTTGTTGTTAAAATGTCCATGTTATGCCAGCAAGTGAATTTTTAATCTACCTGTTAACACATTCCAATTATATTAAATCAGTATTTTTATTCTGTACATGAAGGCATATTTTTATTCTGTACGTTTGTCATCGTCAAGAAAACATTGATATGGAGTGTATATTGTTAATTCGACTGTCAGACTCTTATCTCCGTTGTAAAAAGCTATGTAAGCTGAAACAATGAATAAATTGATTGAAGAAATATTAATTTTTTCAAATCTTGATCAAAAATAAAAATTTTATTGGTGTCAATTAATAGACCTTAGTAAAGTTTATATTCATGAAAAAATTCATGAAATTCGATCGATCCGTTTTGAGAAAATATCAAGAAAAAAACATGAAGAAAAAAGACCACATACATACACATATGCATGCTAACAGACACCATCTAAAAATCGCATATCTGAACTTCTTAGCGCACATTTAGTTACCCTAACTAAAAAAATTGGAAAGTTAAATTTGTGCGATTGCAAAGCTTCTATTCGGAAGCAAAAATATTGAGATAACCCTTTACCATTCTACATCTAATTCCAATTTCTCGTTCTCCTCCCTCCAGGACTGTTGAACGGCTACGACATCCTGATCGCCACAGCAGTCCAGGTCTCCGAGCTGATAAAGCCCCTGGAAGAGCGTCACCTGAATAAGTTCAACCTCACTTGGGAGTTCTTCAACAAAAAGCTCTACCAAAATTACATCTACTTCTACGAGCCAACAATCCGCGACATTCTCCCCTCAGTAGTCGGTCAGCTTCGCAAGCCCCGGAAGGGAAAGGGTTTCGAAGTCCTCCTGAAGCGCTACCTGGCTTTCGTGGATGAAATGATGGGGATAGCAGGTCTTTGGCCCGAAAAAGAACACCTGATCGACAAATATTCCGCTGAACAAGTGGCTGAAATAATGAGGAATCGAAAAATTGGTAAACGAGACTGGACTCTGTGTACAGTGAGTGAAATTGAGAAAGTGGACAAGTCTCGAACCCTGGACGTTCCAGGTGTAGGCCTGGAAGAGTTCCTGCGGGGTGCGCTATTTGACAAAGAGCTCGAAGTGATCGAGGATACGCTCGTAATTGACCTAGTCCGAAAGATCCTCGATGCTTGGGGTAAACAGGTCTACCAGATCATGGCTCAGGGTTATCTAGGGGTCTACACCCTCTTCCTGGATGACGAAGAGGATGACAGATTGAAAGGGCGTCCAATTGATGATCCAGGCTTCTACTTTGGCTACCAAGTAGCAGCGTGGTTAGTCCTCTCTCGACCCACCGACCATGCCACCCAAATCGAGACAGATTGTCCGACATGCAACGACTCCTCCTGGGTGTCCTATCTTGTCGTCAACGGACGCACAAAAACAGGAGCCTGTGCACACCCCACCCTCCAACCAAACGGCAAAATCTCCACTTCTCCCGAAGTGGAAGACCCACCTGAGAAGAGACCCAGTGAGGAGAAGCGAAGGGGCTGCATCTGCATCTACAGACACCTTGGAGAATGGCAGGGCTCATCCTGGAGGGGTCTCCTTCCCTTTCCTCCCTGTCTCTGCATGTTGTACATGAGGCACTTACCCGAGAGTGCGTGTCCCTGTTTGCGGGACAGCAGGGTGCGCAGTGGGAGGAAAAAGTCGAAATCCGAGAGTCCTTCGAGTCTGATTCCTCCAAAGGAAATTGTAGAAGTTGTCAAACCACCGAATACCGTCAAGTCTGCTTCTATTCAGACTCAGACGAGGCATTCGACGACGCAGACCCCATCGACACCTCATAACCATGGACACTCCGAGAGATGTCCCACCCATGGGCACTCTCATGCATCTCTCTCAGATAATTCTAAATCGTTACCCTCAACTCATCGGCCCCATAGTCACACGAACCATAATACTCATAGTAACCATTCTTGCCAGAAACAGACTGACGTGGAACACATAAAACGAGTCACATCGAGTGAGTTCAGCCAGACTGATGGCGACTGCTCGGATTCAGGAAGTAGTAACGAGGATTCCTGTTCTACTAGTAGCTCAATACCTAGGGATTCGAGTAGACATTGTGACTGTTGCTACTGTGAGGTGTTTGGTCATGGTATACCCTCGGTAGCGCCTGTCAGTCGTAATTACAATGAGATGAGGGAGAGACTGAGGCAGTTATTGACCAAGAAGAAGGCGAAGAAGTGTAAGGCTGGGTGTAGTCCTCCTATGAGTCCAGCTGAGTCTGTACCATCTTCCAATGCAACTTCTGATCATAATTCAATGTCGATACACTCGGGAGCGAGGTCAAATACACCTGTTTCGGTTGCTTCCACCAATTTACCTGAGCAAAGAGATCAGAGGGATCTCGATGCCCTATTGGAGTTTATTGAGGGTAGTCAACCTGGTAAAAACAAAAAGGATAATAAGCGAAGTGAGAAAAAGGCTAGACAGCGGCAGAAAAAACTGGAGGAAGTTATGAAATTGAAGAAACACGAGCAAGAACGACAGAAACTGATTGAACTCCAGAAGAAGACTCCTGAGGTAACGATAACAGTGGTGGATCCACAGAAACCCGTGACTCAGAAATTTTTGCATAACAGAGACCTACCAGAAATATCAATATTGCCAGCTGTGATGCCTCAGCCACAGAAACAACAACCTGCTAAAAAAAATAAACAGGAGAACTCTAAAACGAAACAACAACAAAATCCCATTCCCCAGACCGTTTCTACATCCTCTAATACTGCTAAATCGAAGCAGAATCCTAAAGGTAATAACGAAAATCCTCAGCAGACTAAAGGAAAGTCGAAAGGGAAGAAGAAAGCCCCACCCCCTCCCGAACCAGAGCCTGAGCCAGAGCCTGAGCCTGAGGTTCCCCTTACCAAGAAGGAAAGAAAGAAATTGCGAAGAGCAATGAGAGCCATGGAGGAGGAGAAAGCTAAGCAACAAGCTGCACAAGTCGAAACCCCGCAGATTGTCACCATCAAGAGAGTCATGGAGTCCAATGGGGCTGAGCCAACAGTGACGATAACCTTGAAGGGTCAAACTCCAGCTGAGGACAAGGTTTTGTTTACTTTGGTGAATGGCCAGACGAAGGAGCCGTGCAAAGTCGAGACTCAGGCTTCTGGAACGAAGAAGAAAAAGAAGAATAAACGGGGGGATAACAGCCTTAATAATACTAATCAGCAGAAGCAGCAGCAGCAAGGAAAAACCCAACAGAATCAACCGAATCAGAAATCTCAACCTGCTAAAAATGATCCGAAGAACTCTAAACAGCAGCCAGTAAACGAAAAATTAAAGAATAGTGGAAAACAGAGTGAGGAGAAAAAACAGCAACAACAGAACGTCGAAGTTTCGAACAAAAAGTCGAAGAAGAATAAGAATAATGTGGAGAATAAGCAACCGGTGGTTCAGCAGCTGAGTAGTACGAATACTCAACAGGTAAAGGGAAAGACTCAACAGCAGGAAAGCACAGGAAAGAAAAAGAACAAGTCTCAACCGTTGACCGAGAGTAAAACGGTAAATACTAGTCAGCAGAATGTGAAGACGGCTTCAGTCCCTTGTGGGAAGAAAAAGGGTCAGCAGCAGGAGAAGAACGCTCAAACTAATCAGAACACTCAGCAGGCAGCTTCAAAGGGGAAGAACAATAATTCAGGCAATAATAAGCAAACGGTTAAGGTGGATAATCAGAAGAATCAAGGGAAATGTAATCAAGCTACCTCGAAACCTCGGACAGATGGCAATAATCAAGGATTGACGTCATCGCTTGGAAGTCAGCTCAAGGACGCAAGTTCCAAGATTAATATTGAGAATCTCAAATTACCGCCTGGCATTACGATAACGAAAGTCGATGCACCAGCAAAGCCACTTCCCATTAAGTCGGCACCGTTGCAGAAGCCTGCACAGCAGAAGCAGGCAACGATTATTGCAGCTCCGATGACTGGGCTACAGTCGAACTACGGTGGGTCACAGTCTGGAGGCAATGTCATCGTTGTGGACACTGGCAAGCTGAAGCAGGAACTGCTACCCAAGGGCTCGGAAAAAGGTAACTTGTGAGGTTGAGAAGGACGTTTTTAATGATTTATTTAGTCTCAAATTGAATTTTTGAGGAACACCTTGAAATGTAGCCGAGGTAGAAAAATTTCGGTGGCATACCTCTTTGCAGAGGGAAATGAGAGTTACAAAAAATTTATTCCAAATATTTATGACATCTTCCTTGAATCCTGTTCTATCGAGTCAGTACTAATTTTGTTATTGTTGAATTTGGAATTTCTTTATGTCTGGGTAGTTTGTGGAAAATATTGGAAACTTTTGTGCCACCAAGTGATTTTATTAGATTCCGAATTATTATTTTTTATTAATGAAGATTAATGACCGTTGATGAGTTTCATTTCTTCAATATATTTTTCTTCGATTTAGAAGTGAAATGGAGATTAAGACTTGAAGTATATTTGCACATAATGTTGTAAATATCTTTACAAGGTGAACTGAATTTTTTAAGAAATCGTTTTCAAGTGAATTCTATGGTCTACGGAAAGTGCCTTGATATTTTTCGAAAATATGTGTTGAATCATGTCTTCAGTATTCGTTATTTCTATCACTTTATTATGAATTCTGAGTTTACTTGCATTGTAACATCTAAAATTGCGAAAATAGTATGGTGTAATATAGGGTAAACAGGTCAATTTCTGGAGGGGGGGAGGGGTAGTTTCTGGACGATTTCACCTTGCATTAAATATTTCATAAATAAAATGAAAATTGTACTGGTTATTTCACTTTTCAATAATACTACTCGTATTTAATCATGTGATCAATTATTTTTTCTATTGATCGATATTTAATAAGCAAAAAAAATATGGTCCAGTCGTCCAGAAATTAGGGGCTTGCGGCTGCATTCAACTATTTCTTAATTTAATTATTCTTTATTTTGTTATTTTCACTTCAAATAATTTTTTTCTGCTAATTAAAACATTCTTGAAAGTATGGAAGCCATCATATCCCCATTTAGGTGATTCTTTTAATGTAGATCCTACCACGAATCTTGAATTTCCCTTAACCGTTCAGCAATTGGCCTGTTTACCCTAGTTTACAGATATCAAACCTACAAAGTTAAGCCTAAACAGCTATGAAAAGCTAAGCATAATTGAGTGTGATCACTATGTGGATAGTTGATTAATCGACAAAAAAATGACAATGTCAGTTTATAGAGAAATTTTCAACTACGACGCAGAATTCTCGGAGCCCTGCCAAAACGTTGCGAAAGAAAAAATAATGTTTCCCGATTAAAAAAAGTCGCTAGAATCATTCAAGTTTGAAATACACCTAACAGCAAATGTTTATCTAGATGAAATTACATCATTGTCGCCGCACCAATCGCGGAATTTTTCCCATTGCTGTTGTTTTTTAAATTAGTGTCCAACAGTACAATTGTTACTACAACATTGGAACCATAACCATCGAAAATAACATTGTCCTTATTTATTAATGATTCCTTCTCTTCCACAGGATCCAATCAGCAGCCTCAACCCAACACGACGTCTGGTAAGAAGAAAAAGAAGAAGAACAACTCATCAAACGCTACCAATAACTCTCAAAAATCCTCGAATAAATCATCAAACGACTCCCAAACTGACCAGGCAAAGATCCTCCACAATCCAGCTACAAACATGGTCACAATTCGGAACCCAGCATTTGCTCCATCTCCGAAGATGGAGCCAACTCAACAGGCAGCAATAATAAAAGTATCGGAGAATGGAATGGTGACGATAAGAAGTCCAGCACTACAGCAAGCAATTAACGCGGGCTTAACACCACCACCAAAACCGGATTTTATCGTAAAAGGTGATTTGACAGGGGCCAGTGGTAATAGAACATCACTATTATCGCCACCAACAGCAAGCAAAAGTGCAAATGGTCTTATACCATCGAGTCTCGCTGAATTAAGAAGTCGTTTGACACCAGATTATACTGGTATTCAGGGTCTCGCTAACATTCAAATAAGCAAAGTAACAAATGGACAACCGATACCAGAGAATGGAATTAATTTGAAAGGTACCAGTGTTACATTGACTAAAGTTAAAACACCAGATCCAGTAAAATGTGAAGATATACAACAGAGTCAAGCAACTACTAGTGGAAAAGGAAAGAAGAAGAAGAAAAAGGGGAATGGTACGAGACAGTGCGGCGATGACTGGAATCTCGTTGGTGAGAAATAAATAATATAAATTAATAGATTTTTTATTCACTTTCCCTGGACTTGATCACTTGAGCTCTCTGTTATCAATTGATTAAATATTAAGAGAAATACTTGGAACTAGGATGTAGGTTTTCTAAAGTTTTAGATTTTTACCTGAACTTATTTTTATTTCATTTAATAGCCTCATTTTTCCGACATTTTTCTTCTCTCTCATTGTTTGTAGCAACATCTCTTCATCCAGTACTTAATTTAATTTACTTTACCTTACATTACTTGTAATTCACCTCTGTGACCTCAGAACCTATGGAGATATACTTGATATACTGTTTAACAGTGGCAGGGATACTTCTTTGTGATATTAGGTCTTAATAATGAATACTTAATAAATTGGTAATGTTTATTTTTTGAAACAACAACAGAACAACTATTTTTTATTCTTACTGATTATATTTCTTCCTGTACTGATTATATCTATATATATATTTTTTGTTTTGTGGAGTTCTTCAATATTACTCCCAATTTGAGTTGAACGTTGGTTGCTAAATTTTTAGATGAATGGAAACGGAAAGAATCACACATTCATTAATTAGTTTGGTTAGTTCTCTAGAGAAGTGGAGGGGGACATGATAAGGTGAGAGTTTTGTATGGATTATTTCCCGGATATTTGGAGGATTTACAGAAAGATGTATAATACATACCTTGGAATTGTCTACTAAACAATCTCTTGAGATTTTTCGCTCAACTGCACTAGATCACGTATGAAAAAATTCAATTGAAAACCTAACGCATTGGTTGAATTCTATTGCCATTGAACTTTCACTGAACAAATTAGGATATTATAGTAAATTCTATTGGTTTTCTGCGAATTTGCATTGAAAAATAATGCAATCTTCCCATGCCTTCTTTTAATAGACATATTTGATACTACAGTCAGTAGATGTTAATTTCTATATACAACTTATCTGATTAAGATTTTTCCTGTTAAAATTTTTGAGCCTGATTTTCACAATTTTTCGTCTTGGATTATTTAGTTATAAATAAAAAAAATACAGCGGGAAAAGCTCGGAGAATTCATGCACAAGAATTTCGCTGAAAATTAATAGAATTCCAATAAAAATTAATTAAGGTGACCGAACGAAAGGGCCATTTTTTTGTAATCCCTTTTTATACATCATCCGAAAACATTTTCTAAGTAATCTACAAATTCTTGAAAAAGTCTAGAGATTCACGACAATTAATCGAGAGATGTTCTGACACTGTTCTTTAAATCTTATCGTTCCAAGTATATTCGTAACTACATTTCGGATCAATCTCCTTTTACCACTTCACTATTGAATGGAAAGAAAAATAGAATTTCCGTCCCGGCGGGCGCAAAGTTACATTTCCCTCCCGCTTCGCGGGAGGGAACTCTGACTTTGCGCCTACGCCGAGACGGAAAATCGCGTTCTAACCACGGGAAGTAAAATAAAGGACCCTCAGCTGCCAGTGCAATTCCCAGCCGAGCCGAAGGCGAGGTTGGTAAGCACGCGGCTGAGGGTCCTTTATTTTACTTCCCGTGGTTAGAAATATACTATATCATGCTGATGAGTATTTTTAGGAGAGAATTTCGAGAAAGTCTTTCCATGGAAGATCTTCTCATCATCAAGAAACATACTTTGACGTTCTCTCTCAAACCCACTCATAGTCCAGATAATTACACAAGTCGCAACTGAAATTAATTATTCAAGACAATAAGAACTCGGCGAACAAACCACCTCTCCAACAACAAATCATATAAACCGAAAAAATAGAATTCATCATTCTTGAAAACAATCGATGAATATCCTCCCCTCAATCCGTAGTATTCAGAGCTCGTCTTTTCCAGAAAGCGTATTCACCCCAAAAGATATAGAGGACGGTGAAATGGACGACGCTGAGCGTGAATTGGAGGCATTCAAGCGTTTCTGTCTGCAGTCAGTGCCACCGCCACGCAAAGAGAAGGTCAATCTCAACTTAAAGGACATCGTACTCAAGAAAAAATCCTCATCATCAGCAGCGGCCGCTGTTATCGCTGCTAATTAAATTTTCATAATAATCCAAAAGAATAACGGAAAAATTAATGACAAACACTGAAATTGTACACTCACACTGCGTTGAAGAATACTGCCACTAATTGGTAGGTTGTCATTTATCATTTCTTTCTATTTGTACGAATGAAGATCGAGAAAAATTATGAAATCATTCGAATCTAACAATTTTTTTCTCTGTCATTCTTCTGTCGACGACGTGCAGCGTCTAATGATTATTCTATTTATATAAATACTTCGCTAAATGAGAAACACTAAATCAATTGAAAAAATAATGATGAATTTCACACGCATTATTGAGAGAGAAGAAGACAAACTCATCATGCCTGTTATCGCCGTTGACGTTTGCTAAAATAAATGAAATTAAGTTAATTTGTCCATTATCTGGACTGTGCCCTCATCCCCCTCCCCCTCCAAGTCGGTTGACCCCGCACGATGCATTTTATACAAGAAGCTTTAGGTCTAAACAATGTATGTATGTATGTATTGATAGGTAGAAAGAGTTAATTACTTCTGATATTGATGAATTAAATGAAAATCGTTGGGAATGTTATTGATCGTACTGCATTGTCTTCGAATGGAAACAGACGGGCTAATTTTTTAGAATGCTCACTTCGAACTGTTTCAGCTGTTCTCAGAGTAGGTGCTTGGAGATAGATATAATGAATAAATTCCCTGATTTCTTTGTTCTGTAACAAATTTTTTTCTCTTTTTTTCAATAAAAAAAAGACCGCAATTCTGGTGTTCATTATTTGATTACTTCTAGTTAGATGGATAAATTGATTGATCCAGTTAAGCGTTTTGAATAGATTTATTGCATGATTATTTGGTTAGTGATTTACAAGGGACCAAGATGATAACTGTTTGTGGACGGTTTTGAATGAATTTGTCCAAGGAAATTCATTTATACTCCAGAGTTTCCCTCAGCCATTGAATTCAATATACAGGGTGTCCCATAGCATGTGACCAAAGTAAATTGCAAATAACTTGGATACAGTAAAATGTAAATAATTGTTCTTTTTTTATTGTACAAGGAACATTCGGTAAATTACAATACAATTCCTTCCAAGTGTCCGCCATCACTTGTACTAGAAAACTCTATCCTGAGTTCGAAACTGGTATAGATGCACTGTATTGTATTTTTATCAACAGCTCGGATATATAGCATCTCTATTTGCGTCTTGCAACTCTCCCACCGTCGTCGGATGCTTCTCGTAGCACTTGTCCTTGAGAAAACCCCATAAGCAAAAATCGCAGCGATTTAAGTCCAGACTGTAAGACGGCCATTCCATGCCCCCATGGGCATATTTAGGGTAATTTAGCCCAACACACGAGTGCCGTAAACGGAAAAAAGTATTTCAAATACTCCAGCAGTCCTGTGCGGGGCGGCACCATCTTGCATGAAGTAGAAATTCTTGACTGATTTTGTCGTGCCCAAGGAATGAAGTTCTTCTTCAAGAACTCACAGTAAATGTCAGGACTGATTGTCGGACTCTCAATAAATTCAAAGAAAATACATTTTATTGTAATTGACGCCCATGCAGTGACTTTTTTCGAGTGTGAGGACTTGGTTTCAATAAAGTAAGGTGACTCAGTCCCCCAAAAGCGAAAATTTTGTTTATTTACTAAGCCACCTAAGTAGAAATATGCTTCGTCCGAGAGGATGATATTCTGTGCCTTCATTTCCTTGGATTCAAAAAAATTGTGAAGTTCTTGGCAAAATTGCACACGGCGAGCAATCGCCTCCTCACTTAAAAATTGATGTACAGAAGTTTTGTAGGGATGGAAGTTTAAAAACACTGTCAAGATGCGGTGAAATTTTTGAGACTTTCAAGGTTAGAGAAGCCTTTCGAATAGTATCATTTGGATACTTTTTGCAATGTTCTTTAGTTGCGCATGTGCAGACAACTTCATCCGTGGTTACAGTACGTGAAGGATATGGAGATGAGTTAGGTCTCACATAAATGAAGATGTGTTCACAATAAACAACTTATATTTATTCAGTCCAAACACTTATTATTAATTATTTAATACAAAAGAGATGAGACGCCACAGCTGTGGTGGACTCAAGGAGGATTGACTGAAGTAGGGGCTCAGTTCTGTAGGGGCAGGTGACCCCAAGTTGAAATAGTAAGTGCCCCATGGGAGGGTTGGCGCCACGGTCGATTTAGGTATGGAGATTTGGGTGTCTCACATAGATTATTTAGATTCTAGATAATTTATAATAAACTATATTTATTCAGTCAACGTCAATAATAATGATTTTAGTACAAAAGAATGCGAGAATGCCACAGCTGTGGTGGTTAACGTAAGTTGAGAGATAAGTAAGAATACTGTAGAGTTGACTCGTCACTCTGGTCTCGGGACGAGTATTTGCTTGCGCCGCTGGCGCTGGTGGCAGGCTCGGTCGGTAACTAGGGGAACTGATGAAGGCTAAGCCGCCGCAACCACTCCCCCCCAGTGACCTGCCTGGGTAGAGAAGGGAACGAGACTTTTTTTGAAGTTTTTGCTACTTTGGCGTATGTCCTTAAGGGTGGATCCATGTTTAGGGAACGATGTTCCTCAGGTACAGGGATCAATAGACTTGGTTCAGGTCCTCTCCGATGCTCAGAAGGCTCTTGTAGGGTTTGTTGCTGCAATGAGTGTTCTAGGGTTTGTTGCTGCTCCGAGGGTTGGTCTGAATCCGTCTTTGCCACGAAAGCAGGTTTGAGTCTGCCAACCGAGATTGCTTTGTCGTGCCCGTTGACCCTGACGACAAAAACTCTGTCATCGACTCGGTTGACGACTTCGTGTGGTCCGGTGTAGGGTGGGTCGAGGGTTTTTTTAACCGCGTCGACACGGATGAAAACGTGGCTGCAGCTGTATAGGTCCTTGAGGATGAAGAACCGTGCTTTAGTGTGATGGGCGGTTGTGGTGGGTCTTATTCGTCTCATGTGGTCTCGGAGTTTCTCGAGGAAGAAGTTTGGATCTGCGGGGAGGCTGTCAGAGACGAAAAATTCTCTAGGAATTCGTAGCTCTGTCCCATACAGAAGTTGCGCTGGAGAGGCTCTCAGGTCCTCCTTGAACGCAGTACGAAGTCCGAGCATGACTGATGGCAAGAGCTCTGGCCATGGTGTTGGGGCGTTGCACATGAGAGCAGCTTTTACTGTACGGTGCCAATGTTCAACCATCCCGTTGGACTGAGGGTGCTACGGCGTGGTGTGGATCTTTTCTGCTCCAACCATTTTTGCTAGGGCTGAGAATAGTCTGGACTCGAATTGTGAGCCTTGATCGGTCGTGATGCGCAGCGGGGTACCAAACTGGGCAACCCAATGAACCAAAAGGCGTCGGCGATGGTATCTGCCTCGATGTTGGTGAGAGGGACAGCAACAGGCCATCGAGTGAACCTGTCTATCATGGTGAGACAGGAGCGTAGGCCTTTCACTGGAGGTAGCTCAATGATGTCCAGGTGGACATGCTCGAATCGGTTGTCAGGGATGTTGATATGGGCAGGCTCGATGGGGTTGTGCCGTTGAATTTTGGATCTCTGGCAAGGGATGCACTCTCGACACCAACGTGTTGCATCACGTTTGATTCCGGGCCAGATGTACTTCTCTCTCAGATGGCGTGTTGTCACTCGGCTGCTGGGATGTGCGAGAGAGTGGATGACGTCGAACGCTTATCTTCGGAGGCTAGCGGGAATGTATGGGCGTACCCGGCCCGTAGAAGTGTCGCAGAAAATTGGGTGGTCCTCTACTACCAACCGTTGAAGCTTGTGGGATGAATTTTCAGAGTCGATCAGGGTCTGGAGCTCTTCTTCGGACTCCTGGGCAAGCTGGATGGCCTCAGAGCTCAGAACTTTGGGCATGTCGATGGCGTTGATGCGTGAGAGTGCGTCCGCCACGACGTTTTCTTCACCCTTGACGTAGACAATCTCTGTGGTAAACTGTGAGATGTAGTCCAGTTGATTTACCTGTCGTGGAGATGCTTTCTCAGGGCGTTGCGAGAAGGTATAAACCAGAGGACGATGGTCGGTCTTGATGATGAACGGACGACCTTCCAGGATGTGTCTGAAGAATTTGATGGCAGAAAAAATTGCTAGAAGCTCTCAATCATAGGTGCTGTATTGAGATTCTGTCGGGCTGAGCTTGCGAGAGAAGAAACCAAGTGGTTTCCAGGTGTTATTGTCCAACTGCTCCAACGCTGCTCCAATAGCAGAGTCTGAGGCGTCAATGGAGAGTCCAAGAGGTGCTGTTGGAGAGAGGAAACTGACTCGAGCTGCGTTGGCGATCTTCTCCTTACACTGATTAAGGGCTGCTTCTGCCTCTGGGGTCCATGGAATCTTCCGCTTGTCATTTTTCTTGGACTCCTTGATGAAGTCGTTGAGCAGAGCCTGTTGATGTGCTGCGTGTGGAAGGCATTGTCGATAATAATTGAGCATACCGAGGAATCTGCGAAGCTCAGTGACAGTCTCAGGGTTCGGGAACTCAACAATGGCTTGGACTTTACTCTCCGGTGGTGAGAAACCGTGACGATTGAGTTTGTAGCCCAGGTAGACCACTTCGTCCTTGCCGAATTGGCACTTGCTGACGTTGATGCTGAGGTGATTATCCTGGAGGGGCTTAAAAACGATCTCAAGGTGTTGCAGGTGCTCTTCAGGGGTCCTGGAGAATACGATGAGGTCATCGATGTAACACGCTGCGAAGTCTAAGTCTCTCAGAAGATTGTCCATGTGACGCTGGAACGTTTGCGCAGCGTTGCGCAGTCCTGGAGGCATGCCGAGGAATTCGAAAAGGCCGAAGAGTATTGTGACGGCCGTCTGCGCGATGTCTTCCTGGGCCATTGGAATATGATGGTAGGCACGCACGAGGTCAAGGGTTGTGAAAACCTCGCGGCCGTGACAACGCCGCAAGACATCCTCAATGATGGGCAGAGGGTAGCGGTCGGGTAGTGTGCGCTGGTTGAGACCACGATAGTCTCCAGTTGAACGCCAGCCACCCTGTTTCTTAGACACCATGTGGATAGGGCTTGCCCATTGGCTGCTAGAGGGCCTGACGACTTCACAGTGCAGCAGAGACTGGATGTCATCGCGTGCTACTTGCAGTTTGTCTCCAGCCAGGCGTCTGGGGCGCTCAGCGACTGGTGGACCAGTAGTGACGATGTGATGAGCCACTGGGCTGTCTAGCTGAGTTCTGGGTGCTGCAGGAGGCTTCGTGACCTCCACGAACATCATGAGGAGCTGCTGGATGCTTGGAGAGAGCGTGGAACTGTCAGTGGTGATGGTGGAGAGACTGAAGATTCTGGTCTCTTGGATTTGTCCGGGTGTTGTGAGAGCTTTGTTGTGGGATTGATCAGACGTTTGTTTTTCAAATCGATGAGCAGACCATAATGCGTGAGTAAATCTGCGCCGATGATGGGAACTTTGACGTTGGCGACAGTGAAATTCGACCTAAAGTCGCGGCGAAGTCCAATGTTTAGAGTGAGCAGCTGTTGGCCATACGTGTCAATGACTGTGTTATTTGCGGCGAACAGCTGGAGATCTGATGGTGAAGTTGTATGACGACTCCAGGATCGAGGGACTATTGATATCACAGATCCTGAGTCGACGAGAAATCTTTGACCTTTGGATTTATCACAGACGAAAAGACGAAACTCTCTGATGGCGGCATTGTTGTTGAGATCTGAGCTGCCGCAGGCCGCCTGGACAGACGGCAGCACTCATAGTTTAAAGATGGTGTCTGAGGAGTTGCGCTAGAGCGCGAGCAGGGATGTTGGCATCGTCTGGCGTTGTCTCCAAAACGTTCATGGTAGTAGCAGAGACCGCTGTGGTCCTGAGGTGCAGGCGTGAGAGAGCGATTGCGAGAATGAGAGCATGCTCTCCTCGAGGACACCTGCCCCAGCTTGGATGACAGCTGTTGGAGTGCATGGCACAGGGTCTCGACTGCCTTCTCCAGGGCACAAAGCCTCTGGTCAGTAAGAGACTGCTGTTTGTTGTGGTTGTAGTGGTCTGCAGCTGCTACCATGTTCTGCACACTCGTGACAGGGACCTGGGTGTTAAAAGCACCAGGTTGGAAAGAAGTAGCCATGACTGGGCCGCCGGTGGGGTTTTCCAAGACGGCGTCGGCAGATCTAGCCAGTTGGTCGAGTGTAGCGTTGGTTTGCACGGCCTTGAGAATTTTACCGACCGTGTCAGGCAGCAGAGATAGCCATCTGCTACGCAGGAGCTCATTGGAGACCTTCCCATCAGCTAGGTCTCTCATTCGTCTCAAAAGCTGGCTTGGTTTGTGGTTGCCCAGCTCGAGCTCTGTCAACAATCTGTGCAAGCGTCGATCAACTGACTCAGAGAAACGTTTTGTGATTTGATCTTTGAGATATGGGTACTTATCTTGAGCTGGGGGAGCCTTGATGATGTCCGAGATCTCCCGTAGATGCTGGCCTTGGAGTGATTCGAGGACAGCATCGTATTTGCTATTGTCGCTGGTGATGCGCCTGTTCCTGAACTAAGCCTCAATCTGGGTGAACCAGGCGACAGGGTCCTCAGTGATGAACAGGGTAAGCTTGAAGCTCAACAGGGCCATGACCTGGAGATCCTCAAGAGCTTGCTAGTTCACGAGATTCACGCCAAATGGTAGTTGGTTGATGTTGGGGTTGGCTGCACTACCAGGGGGTGTGAATTCACCGAGGAGGTCATCGAGCCCCGGGAACGTGGGATTTTGACGCTGGCCCATGGCAGGCTGAACTGGCTGTATTTCTGGCTCTTGGCGTACCTGGTTCTGTTGGACCTGCTCTTGTAGGTCCTGGACTCCCTGCTGTTGCTGCTGGCTCGTATTTGCGCACAGAGGAGAACGTGGTAGAGTCATCAGGTACGTTGGCGTCGGTGTGGAGGCACGTGTTGGGTTGAGGTTAAACGTGTGCGTAAGCGTAATCTGTTTAGATCACGTCGGGGTCACCAATTATGGAGATTTGGGTGTCTCACATAGATTAATTAGATTCTAGATAATTTATAATAAACTATATTTATTCAGTCAACGTTAATAATAATGATTTTAGTACAAAAGAATGCGAGAATGCCACAGCTGTGGCGGTTAACGTAAGGTGAGAGATAAGTAAGAATACTGTAGAGTTGACTCGTCACTCTGGTCTCGGGACGAGTATTTGCTTGCGCCGCTGGCGCTGGTGGCAGGCTCGGTCGGTAACTAGGGGAACTGATGAAGGCTGAGCCGCCACATAGGCCTCTGGGCGAGCTGGATGTGCCGGTAACTCGTCAGCAGTGTTGCCAGATTGGGCGATTTTTCGCTGTCTGAGCTACCTGGAGACCGCGCGCGGCGATTCGAAAACGGCGGAAGGAGCCCAACGCCCAAGTGGGTTCTATCACGATTTTCCCAGACGATATTGGGCTGCCTCGATGTCCAGGTGAAATCCTTCCTAGCATCCGGCTATGAACCGGAATTTCATAGGTTTTAATATAAGAAAAATCATGAGTATTGAATTTCTATTTTTGAACCATGTCCGGGAAGCCCCGCCTCCATCAGAATACTCAGAATTGGTTGATCGTGATTATGAGTTCAAAAACAAATCGGCTGAGAGTGTCGGGAAGGTAACAGAAACATAAACAATGATTTCATAGGGAGAAAAAACAGAGATGTCTTTGTCTTCGGGTGACGATATTCATTCGGTCTTTATAACTAGCATTTAGTCTCGCGCAGAAATGCAGAGTGTTCAGATGATATTGAGTGAAATATAATAATAGAGGAATTAAAATCATAAACAATGGGGAAATGGGAAAAATATGCTAAAAAGTACAGCAGAAAATGGGAAGACTTACCTGCGTTTAAATGAGACATTTATGTGTACTACGATCGATATTTTTGACGTTTAAAATATTTTCACGTGTTTCTAAATTCATTCAAATATGTTGGATATCATTTTCCCAGGATAGTTGAAGAAGAATAAAGAGCCTAATGCTCTTAATCCAGAAGCATACTGTTCTTTTTGCAAGAAGAGTCTTAGGGCTCAGAAAAATGACCTTCCAAAACATTTTTGAAAAACTGCGGCGTGAAAATCGTCGATGAAGAGAGTAAAAAGACAGACCTCAAGCTGGCCGCTTTCATCGCTGCACACAGTTCAATTAAATCAATGAACCATATGGAAGAACTGATAACAGAACAGAACAGATGATGGTCGACTCGTGAATTTGCAACTCCATCGAACGAAATGTTCCAAATTGATAACAAATGTTATTTCACCAGCACTATTGGAACAACTAGTTAACGACATCGGTGATTCTCCCTACTCACTTATTCTTGATGAGTCTACAGATGTCGGTGCAAAAATTCAAGGCAATGTGTGTTCGATATTTCAGTGTGGAAAAAACAAAAGTCATTACCGATTTTTTGGGATTGATTAGTGTGACTAATACTACTGCTGAAATATTGTATGAAAAACTCACTGAATTTTTAAAGAGCATTAAGATCCCCATTAAGAACCTCGTGGGGATTGGAACAAGTAACATGTGCGGATGCACTCATTCGCTTTTCACTCTACTGAGGGACCGAGTGCCATTACCTCAGCTACTTCTCATCAAGTGTGTTTGTCACTCATTACACCTATGCAGTTCCAAAGCCTCTGAGGTTTTACCATCATCATTGGAATATCTTGTTAGAGAAATACGCAGTTGGGTTCCCATGAGCCCCATTCGACTCCAGCAATATCACGAGCTATTCAACTTGATCAACGACAACAATAAAACACTTCTGAAACTTGTATCCCTCTGTACAACCATGTGGTTGGCATGGAGACAGTGTTACCAGATGGTCTACATAACTTTACCCTAGAGACATTTCATTTCACCCTAAAAAAACCCTAAGTATATATATATATATATGTATATATATATATATATATATATATATATATGTTTGTCTAATGGTCACTTCGGTGACAGTGTGATATTTGAGGTTAGAATTCAAAATGTGAATATCTAACCTCCCTACCGAACAGCTCTTGGCATGACCTGGAAGCACCATGAGGAGGTGGCTGTTCTCCGCTCCCAAAAAGTTGCATATTTTAGGCTTCTCCACCTAAATACCAACTGGCGCTAGGCTGTAATTAGCTGCCTGGTTGGGTCGCACAAGTAATTATGTTCGCATTGGTAAATGACGGCCATACCTTGCTCTTCCTCACTATGCACTCCAAATTCTCCGCGGTCACTCCATACCGCATATTTCTTAATAAAATAAAAACTCCACTTTCTAAAAGTGTGAGCGCGGATGTTCGCGTATACTTTCTCGGCATGTGTGAGGGGTTGCGAGGGTGGTGTCAGAATTTCACTGAGGTACCTCCATCGTACGACGGGACACATGGGGTGGTCACTTTGATGACTGTTTGGGACTGGGCCAGCGCGATCTACTGCGCGGGTGTAAGACCAACCCCGTTACCCGAGTCAAGGTCATGATTGACCCCCTACTCTTTCCTGTGGGATGAGTTTTGAAGCTAGAGCAAGACTTGGAATAATTTTTGAGAAAAATGTAAGAACAGATGCACCACTTACGTGAACGAGAGCAGTTGTAACGCGATAACTAGTTAAAAGTTATACTAAGTATTTTATCAAGTTGTTCCTGTACGATACCTAACTAATATAAAACAATTAAATGGAATATTGTGTACCAGCATAAATTCAGTGTTTCGTGTAAATTATTTTGAATATTCCCGCACTTGTGAAGCAGAGTGGTTCAGCACTCCACGAGCAACGGACCTGCCATCTTATCGAGCCAACTACCAGCTTGGGACGTAACAGGGGAGTAAGCTTGAAGGGGTCCAGCTGGGCGTATATGGTTGAACTGAGGAGATTGTGATCCTCAAATTTACGCACACTTTTCCCAATCCTCACTCCAATCGTTGTCTCCCACCTTCGACACTCAGGGCTACAATTTTCTCAGTCCGACAGTAGTAGATGATGACCGTATCGTCAACCGATAAAGAATTATTTGCCCGCGAGTGACAGTAATTTACGAAATTGTTTTATATGCGATTTTGATCTTCATTTATTCAATTTTTCGATGATTCTTATATTGATATTGAGAAAATGCCGAAAGAATTGAACAAAAGAACATATGTACAAAAATATGTAGCTAACTGGGAATGAGATTCACTTTTTACAGGTTAGTAACAACATAACAATTGAAAATTGAACCCCAAAATTGCTATATATAAGGATGTTTGTACTTAGTACACTCTGTACAGTATATCAATTATGTTTAAACATGCAATTCTTTTAAAAGAATATAGGCTGGTTAAAACCTTCGCCTGATGGGGATTCGAGCAAAGCTTTTTGCGCATTCTGCAAGACCGCTCTTGTTGCTCACAAAAAGAGCTTAATGGCCCACGGAGAAACGTCCAAGCATAAGCAGTGCGTCAAAAAAGATCAACGCGTCACCACCTTGCCAAAAATAGACAAGTTTGCAAAGATTACTCTTTCCCAAAAGAGAAAAATCGCAGAATTGAAAAAGGCAACTTATGTGGCAGAACACTGTTCCATTAATGCTGTCGATCATCACTCTATGGTCATTAAAGGTCTCGATAAAGACCCAGAAGTTCTGCAGGACATATAATTGCATCGAACTAAGTGTGCAGCATTTATCAAAAATGTGTTATCACCGTGCATTTTAAAGGATCTTCTCGCTGATGTGGAAAATTCATTCTTTTCTCTCATTATCGATGAATCAACCACGATCGATACCAAAAAACTTCTATGTGTTGTGACGAAATTCCAGCCCCTTTCGTCACCTCTATTATTCCAGGGTATTTATAAAGTAAATGGGAGAGAGAGAGAGAGAGAGAGAGAGAGAGAGAGAGAGAGAGAGAGAGAGAGA
>NW_021681018.1:129349-129423 GCF_001412515.2 Diachasma alloeum
GAGAGAGAGAGAGAGACAGAGAGAGAGACAGAGACAGAGAGAGAGAGAGACGGAGAGACAGAGAGACAGACAGA
>NW_021681018.1:129721-130564 GCF_001412515.2 Diachasma alloeum
AGAGAGAGAGAGACACAGAGCGAGAGAGAGAGACACAGAGAGAGACAGAGACAGAGAGAGAGCGAGAGAGATAGAGAGAGAGAGTGAGACAGAGAGAGCGAGACGGTGAGAGAGAGAGATATAGAAAGAGAGACAGAGTGAGAGAGACAGAGAGCGAGAGAGAGAGAGAGAGAGCGAGAGAGAGAGAGAGAGAGCGAGAGAGAGAGAGAGAGAGCGAGAGAGAGAGAGAGAGAGCGAGAGAGAGAGAGAGAGAGCGAGAGAGAGAGAGAGAGAGCGAGAGAGAGAGAGAGAGAGCGAGAGAGAGAGAGAGAGAGCGAGAGAGAGAGAGAGAGAGCGAGAGAGAGAGAGAGAGAGCGAGAGAGAGAGAGAGAGAGCGAGAGAGAGAGAGAGAGAGCGAGAGAGAGAGAGAGAGAGCGAGAGAGAGAGAGAGAGAGCGAGAGAGAGAGAGAGAGAGCGAGAGAGAGAGAGAGAGAGCGAGAGAGAGAGAGAGAGAGCGAGAGAGAGAGAGAGAGAGACAGAGAGAGAGACAGAGAGAGAAAGAGAGAAGGACAGAGAGAGACAGAGAGAGAGGCAGAGAGAGACAGAGAGAAGGACAGAGAGAGACAGAGAGCGAGGCAGAGAGAGAGACCGAGATAGAGAGATAGAGAGTGAGACAGAGCGAGAGATAGAGAGAGAGACAGAGAGAGAGACAGACAGAGAGAGAGGCAGAGAGAGAGACAGAGAGAGAGAGACAAAGAGAGAGAGACAGAGAGAGAGACAGAAAGAGAGAGAGAGACACAGAGAGAGGGAGACAGAGAGAGGGAGACAGAGAGAGAGAGACAGAGAGAGAGACAGAGAGAGAGA
>NW_021681018.1:130620-130722 GCF_001412515.2 Diachasma alloeum
AGAGAGAGAGACAGAGAGAAAGACAGAGAGAGAGACAGAGAGAGAGAGAAAGGCAGAAAGAGAGAGAGAGACAGAGAGAGGGAGACAGAGAGAGAGACAGAG
>NW_021681019.1:0-321 GCF_001412515.2 Diachasma alloeum
AATGCCAATATGAACCTATTGGATAATCAATTTTCTCCCGCCACTGCTGTCGACATTATCGGCCTGGGCGAGATGTCGACACTGCCGCCATCCGGCGGCGTTCCCCCTACTGATTTATTTTCCCTTTCAATACGCAAACTGTTATTTTCCTTAATTAACGGAGATTAATGTCATCAAAGCTACTAAAATTCCTTAATAATTCATAGATTTACATCCATAGTCGTTTCAGGTATCACTTACCCTTTTTTACACCTAAACAAGTAGCCACCTAACAGCCACCTAACAGCCACCTAACTTAAGTGGCTGCTTGCATCCCAGGGT
>NW_021681019.1:544-9783 GCF_001412515.2 Diachasma alloeum
AAATCGAATAAAAATAATTCAAAGTATTTTCACGCAAAGTATCGATGATACTTCGTAATAATATGGTAAAAGTGTGAGGCAGCTATCGGACAGAATATTAATATGTCAAGTATCGTAAGAACATCGTCAATCAATCGAACAAAAATGAGACTGTCACCGGTCGCAGTGTTTCAAAGCCAAGTATCGACCAAGTCTCGGAGTAAAATCGAAAAAAAATAATTCAAAGTATTTTCAAGCAAAGTATCGATGATACCTCGTAATATTATGGTAAAAGTATGAGGCAGGTATCGGACAGAATATTAATATGTCAAGTATCGTAAGAACATCGTCAATCAATCGAACAAGAATGAGACAGTCACCGGTCGCAGTGTTTCAAAGCCAAGTATCGACGAAGTCTCGCAGTAAAATCGAAAAAAAAAAATTCAAAGTATTTTCAAGCAAAGTATCGATGATACCTCGTAATATTATGGTAAAAGTGTGAGGCAGGTATCGGACAGAATATTAATATGTCAAGTATCGTAAGAACATCGTCAATCAATCGAACAAGAATGAGACAGTCACCGGTCGCAGTGTTTCAAAGCCAAGTATCGACCAAGTCTCGGAGTAAAATCGAAAAAAAATCATTCAAAGTAGTTTCAAGCAAAGTATCGATGATACATCGTAATATTATGGTAAAAGTGTGAGGCAGGTATCGGACAGAATATTAATATGTCAAGTATCGTAAGAACATCGTCAATCAATCGAACAAGAATGAGACAGTCACCGGTCGCAGTGTTTCAAAGCCAAGTATCGACCAAGTCTCTCAATAAAATCGAAAAAAAATAATTCAAAGTATTTTCAAGCAAAGTATCGATGATACCTCGTAATGTTAATATTATAAGCAACAACCACACGTGGAAAACAAGCAGTGCGGAAAAAAACTATTCAACCGATTACATATCACTGTTCCTGTACTCGTGTTATGCGATCGGTAGTTTGAGAAATAATCACACCAAACTTTGTAATGATAAGACCTAAAATCATTATACATTTGAAGGTTATATATGAGCTATTTGATGAGTTATAATGAATACAAGTTATTTTAGTTTAAAGATCCGAAAATGATAATAAAACGACGTTTCTGAAAGTGCAATGTCCTATTCTTGATTTAATCGAATAAGCGTAATCACGAGGATTACTTTAAAAAAATAAATTGGAACATGTAGATTGATTGCCAAGATATTGGCAACAAAGAAATTTTCACGACGATATGCCGAACACACAACGACGACCAATATTGTTCCATATGAATTTTCAAATTTTTCCGTTTGGGAAGTAATACCGGTAATACCTATTCTCCAGCCCGAAATCATGAGTCCGGTGAAATATTTGAGGGTCTACAAGAAGCTCGTATCGTCTATTCACGTAGCGTTTTGATGAGTGTAGATATATTAGTTACTTTTTTTGACTTTTCTTGAGGCCTAGACTTTTTTTGAGGCCATGGCGTGCGTATCAGTGCCTCACGTGCGTTGAATGTATCTTACGGTATATAATAATATAAAGTTTGAATCCAAATGTGGCGGAATGCATTTTTTTGGTCAACCCTCGCTTTCGGCTTACACCCGCCAAAAACGCCATTCACCAGATCGTTATGTAAAAAGCCATCAGATGAAATCTAACAATAATTCATTTAATTAATAATTAATAAACTCATTCGTACTGTAGAGCCTACAAAGGCAGGAATATCTCGCTTGGACTGCTCAAGGATACGACCCAAGAAGAGAAGCTCAACAGGAGAAACACCTATACCTGACGTTGCACCAAAAATTGATGTTCGTGGGGCGAATGTAGTCCTCAACTCATTGGCCCATGCTAAGCACGAGGAATATGTTGTGTTAGGTAGTTATGCTGGCGCTGTTGAGATAGTATATTCTGTAACAATTCGTTCTGTGTGTCCTTCGTATTCACACTAATAGAAATCGCCAGCAAAAATTACCGTGTCATTTGGTAATCGTGCAGTATTTTGGTCCTCCATAATAAAAGTACATAACCGTAGATAACAATGGAACATTCCACAATCATTCAAATGGAACTCAATCATTCATATCAATCATTCAAATCAATCATTCAAATCAATCATTCAAATCAATCATTCAAATCAATCATTCAAATCAATCATTCAAATCAATCATTCAAATCAATCATTCAAATCAATCATTCAAATCAATCATTCAAATCAATCATTCAAATCAATCATTCAAATCAATCATTCAAATCAATCATTCAAATCAATCATTCAAATCAATCATTCAAATCAATCATTCAAATCAATCATTCAAATCAATCATTCAAATCAATCATTCAAATCAATCATTCAAATCAATCATTCAAATCAATCATTCAAATCAATCATTCAAATCAATCATTCAAATCAATCATTCAAATCAATCATTCAAATCAATCATTCAAATCAATCATTCAAATCAATCATTCAAATCAATCATTCAAATCAATCATTCAAATCAATCATTCAAATCAATCATTCAAATCAATCATTCAAATCAATCATTCAAATCAATCATTCAAATCAATCATTCAAATCAATCATTCAAATCAATCATTCAAATCAATCATTCAAATCAATCATTCAAATCAATCATTCAAATCAATCATTCAAATCAATCATTCAAATCAATCATTCAAATCAATCATTCAAATCAATCATTCAAATCAATCATTCAAATCAATCATTCAAATCAATCATTCAAATCAATCATTCAAATGAAAATCAGAATTATACATATGTGTAAATAGTGTTCTGTGAGCAATCAATAAATTTTACACTGGAAAATAGATGAATTTACTCCGCCAGCCGATGAAAAATCTCCAAACATGTAGATAACGCTTGTCTAGAAAGCCGATAATTTTTTTCGTACGGTAAGTTAAGTTTTATGAGACAACAGAAACAAATTGTACGGAGTGGTACGGAAATTTACCCGAATTGCGAAGCGCTGCACGTGTACCAAACGGACCGGTAATTTATGTCGAACTTTTCTCTCAATACATGAGGTATAATATGCTAAGTTTTCCGCAGTGCCCGAGACTGAAGAATATGGGACTTCTAGTCATCGCCGTGGAGGAAGGAACGCAAGGGGGAGAAAACCGTACCAAGGCCGTAAGGGCTCGTACCCTGCAGATTCATCAAAAACTAGAGGTACCCAAAGGAAGACAGTGACACCAGCAAGGCGAAGGAAGGGCAAAGCGACGGGTAAATAGTGCCATACAAGTTTTTATGATAAGCTGTACAATAAGTCAAGTTATCACACACTGCGCACTTGCAACAGTGCGCTGTAAACGCGACTTTTCTGCAGTCTATCATGAAATATTATCGACCACTGGGGTGTGAATTTAATTTTCAACGAATGTGATAACAGACCTTGCCCTAGGCTGGGTTTGTGAATACGTTGGTCGAAAACAAAATGAGTACCCTAGTGCTGTAAAATATAGATATTCCACATGGGCGTTACTTTGATTTACAACGAATGTGAGTAGAGATGTTGCTCTCGGCTCAGCCTTTAAACCTGACATTCCTTAAAAATGAAACTAACAGCTTGGTGCTATAATAGTCAATGAATTATTGACGGGAAAGGAAGCCAATAAAATCCCGACTGATATGGAACATAATGAGTAATTATTTCGAATTGGTTTTAAGGTCAAACAATCAATACACCACCAAATCCTCAACAAAACATCTTCGACAGAGACTTCCCGCCGTTCGTCGTAGAAGAGATCGGACAAGGTGACTGCGAAGACGATGAGCCCGGTAAGTACTAACTCCTGTAAATACGTGTGTGTGGGTTTCTGCACAAGCATAGACATGGGATAGAGATATATGGATGGGCAAAGAGATATACATATATATATATATACCTGCATAATGGATTGGCATTATTTTCAGAATTTACGGATTTCGAGGTATTGGAGGATGAGGACGGATTGATGGAGCTGGGACTTCGTGAGTGCGATCTTCTCGACGGAGCTGAACGTAAGTGACTCAATAGAAAGACATGATAAATCCTGCAAAATGGTTTTAGCAAAAGGAACAGCAGGGTGAATGAAATTAAATATTTTTATTTTCAGATGCTTTCCTGTGAGAAAAGCGGGATGATGTCGAGGAATTGTGACGAAGAGCGGAAAAAAATATATGGGAAATGAAAGAAAGGACCACATAAAATATTTTAAGGAGTTACATAACATATGAAAGATTTAATATGACCTATGCCGCTGTGAATGTCTTTATAGAAATATCACCTCGATATTTTATTTTTTGTACGAGGCTCGCTGGTACCTGCCTCATTGTTTTACCATAATAATAGGATGTTTTATAGATACTTTGCGTAGAAATACCTTGAATTATTCTAGTACGATTTTATTACGAGACTTTGTAGATACTTCGCTTTGAAACACTGCGACGGGTGACTGTCTCATTTTTGTTCGATTGATTGCCGATGTTCTTACGATACTTGACATATTAATATTCTGTCCGATACCTGCCTCACACTTTTACCATAATATTACGAGGTATCATCGATACTTTGCGTGAAAATACTTTGAATTATTTTTATTCGATTTTATTACCAGACTTGGTCGATACTTGGCTTTGAAACACTGCGACCGGTGACTGTCTCATTCTTGTTCGATTGATTGACGATGTTCTTACGATACTTGACATATTAATATTCTGTCCGATACCTGCCTCATACTTTTACCATAATATTACGAGGTATCATCGATACTTTGCGTGAAAATACTTTGAATTATTTTTATTCGATTTTATTACCAGACTTGGTCGATACTTGGCTTTGAAACACTGCGACCGGTGACTGTCTCATTCTTGTTCGATTGATTGACGATGTTCTTACGATACTTGACATATTAATATTCTGTCCGATACCTGCCTCATACTTTTACCATAATATTACGAGGTATCATCGATACTTTGCGTGAAAATACTTTGAATTATTTTTATTCGATTTTATTACGAGACTTGGTCGATACTTGGCTTTGAAACACTGCGACCGGTGACTGTCTCATTCTTGTTCGATTGATTGACGATGTTCTTACGATACTTGACATATTAATATTCTGTCCGATACCTGCCTCATACTTTTACCATAATATTACGAGGTATCATCGATACTTTGCGTGAAAATACTTTGAATTATTTTTATTCGATTTTATTACGAGACTTGGTCGATACTTGGCTTTGAAACACTGCGACCGGTGACTGTCTCATTCTTGTTCGATTGATTGACGAGGTTCTTACGATACTTGACATATTAATATTCTGTCCGATACCTGCACTCACACTTTACCATAATATTACGAGGTATCCATCGATACTTTGCGTGAAAATACTTTGAATTATTTTTATTCGATTTATAACGAGACTTGGTCGATACTTGGCTTTGAAACACTGCGACCGGTGACTGTCTCATTCTTGTTCGATTGATTGACGATGTTCTTACGATACTTGACATATTAATATTCTGTCCGATACCTGCCTCATACTTTTACCATAATATTACGAGGTATCATCGATACTTTGCTTGAAAATACTTTGAATTATTTTTTTTCGATTTTACTCCGAGACTTGGTCGATACTTGGCTTTGAAACACTGCGACCGGTGACTGTCTCATTCTTGTTCGATTGATTGACGATGTTCTTACGATACTTGACATATTAATATTCTGTCCGATACCTGCCTCATACTTTTACCATAATATTACGAGGTATCATCGATACTTTGCTTGAAAATACTTTGAATTATTTTTTTTCGATTTTACTCCGAGACTTGGTCGATACTTGGCTTTGAAACACTGCGACCGGTGACTGTCTCATTCTTGTTCGATTGATTGACGATGTTCTTACGATACTTGACATATTAATATTCTGTCCGATACCTGCCTCATACTTTTACCATAATATTACGAGGTATCATCGATACTTTGCTTGAAAATACTTTGAATTATTTTTTTTCGATTTTACTCCGAGACTTGGTCGATACTTGGCTTTGAAACACTGCGACCGGTGACTGTCTCATTTTTGTTCGATTGATTCACGAGGTTCTTACGATACTTGACATTTAAATATTCTGTCCGATACCTGCCTCATACTTTTACCATAATATTACGAGATATTATCGATACTTTGCGTGAAAATACTTTGAATTATTTTTATTCGATTTTATTACAAGACTTGGACAATACTTTATTTTGATACACCTTAGCAAATGACCACCTCACTCTTGTTCGATTGATTGACGATGTTCTTACGATACTTGACATATTAATATTCTGATTATTGATGCTCCTGCAATAGTTCTTCGTCATCTCCCAAAGTTAGCTCACACTATATACAAGTAATTCTCATTCCTCCGTTTTAAACCTATCAGCGCCATCTCCTATGTATATCATCAACTGACTTCGTCGATAGGGAAGAGTAAGTTGGCAATATCACTACGTTTCACCCTCTTGTATTTACGTGTGTGTTCAGTTGCCGAAGTTACCAGATCTGTGGTCAGTTGCGGATGTGTTCAGTTGACTGTGTCCAGTTGCACCCATCCCCCCCCCCGTGACCGCCAAGTTACCATCATCAAATGCCGCAAACTTGACGAAACTAAAAATTCCCTAGCATCTAAAAAAACCAAAAATAAAAAATGTAAAGGGTGCAAGTATTTGATTGTAATCTTCTCCACAGCTGGTTACTGTTATAACATTTANCTGCGTGAGCCACTCCCCTCTTGCGTGAATCACTCCGAAGAGAAAATTTTCTGCGTTAACCACTCCCCTCTTGCGTGAATCACTCCGAAGAGAAAATTTTCTGCGTGAGCCACTCTACTCACTTTTGCGTGAATCATTCCGGAGAGAAAATATTGGGTGACCCCCACGACCGCCACTTTACCATCATCAAATGCCGCAAACTTGACGAAACTAAAAATTCCCTAGCATCTAAAAAAACCAAAAATAAAAAATGTAAAGGGTGCAAGTATTTGATTGTAATCTTCTCCACAGCTGGTTGCTGTTATAACATTTATCATTACACGAGACTTTTATATCGTATCTGAGATATTAGTGCTGAGTGATTTATTTTTAATGACTCTAGTTATAAAATCTTTAACTATTACTTGTATATCGCTTGTTGATATGCACATCAAAACGCACAAATGTGATGACCTAGGAAATTCCCAATGAGTGATGTATTATATCATTATTATAAGGAAAATTGCCTCTATTGTTCGTCATAAGGAGTGTATTACTAAATTGTCCATGGAAAATTGAGTGAAGATGGAGAGAATGACTAATCTTTTTAGAATTTAATTGATTTTTGATGATGGATAATGTTTGTAGGAATTCATTTCCATATATTAGGATTGTTCCACACAATACTCATAACTCTACAATAATTGAATTCCGAATATTTNTTACAATATTACACCTATGGAGAAATGAATGAAAACAGCCTATTGACGTGAATACACTTATTTAAGTGACTTTTGGAAAAAGATTATTTATATGGTCAACCAATTTTGTTTTCGCGCAAGAAACAACGAAGACAAAATTTCGTTTTGTCCGAACTGATATGGAATTATCTGTTACCATCTGAGTAAATTACCGACTGTAGAGATATCACCAGCATAGTTCCATCGGCGTGCTTTTACCGTGCACTGGCGCGGTGGATTTGAATTATAGCGCGTTAAGGGGATACTACTATGAGAGTTTCAAAAGTCGCGGGTTATGCTGCTGGAGAAATTTTTCAATAGAACAATATCTATTTTAAACAAGTTAAAAATTGCTCTTGTAGTACATATAGTATAGTTATTTTGCTAATAAATTAGCAATACTCTTCCAAATGGTTATTTTGTACATAATTTTCTTTTATCACGTTTAATTCATTGTGTATCTCATTTTATTAAATTAAATAAGTTTTTTTTAAACTTATTTTGTCCGCTTTTCAACTTGAATCAATGTTATCATCGTCATTATTCTTCTTATCCCTTTCTTCTGTACAACTGATTGTCTTTTCTTACGGTTCTATCTCCCCCCTCAGCCCTTCGACAAGTTATTAAAAAAATTGTATTTATACATACTTGAATGAATTTGAAACATCACATTGGAAGAAACCATCAGAAAGCTCACTTTCCGGGAAATTCATGAAAAATTCGAAATTTTCAACAATCATGAAAATCAAATCAGCCAATGTAGCTATTGTAATCATCTAGCAACTTCGAATTAATGGCTTTAAAACAAACATTTTAAACTATAATTGAATTCATTTTAAGCATAATATCCAAAGATATACCCGGAATCCTCATTAAAAAAAAAATCTGCAAATTTTCAAATCAATCCAAATAACGATTATGGCTATCGCCTTCATGTGCGAACTCGGTCAAAAGGACATCGAAACAAATTTTTTAAGCTATCATGCAATCAATTATGAACATTTTCGCTTTAACTACTAAATTGTAATTAATACAGATTGATAGGGCTCGACAAAACCTATATTTGAGGAATAGAAAATTATTCCATCGATTCATTAGCGAATAATCCAAGACAGTTTTGCTTGCATATGTACGCACATATATACGTACGGACACGGTCAAAAAATTACATTTATATTGTTACGATATTGAAATAAGAAAAGCCAGTTCAAATCAAAGGGCGGTTTTATTTTCTTAGAACAAGGAATAGTTGACAGGAAGGAGGTTTCTGTCGAAGTGAAGTTCTTCCGTTCCAAGTGACGATCGATGTTTTCGATCGATATTCCTCTTCTTTTATTTACAATATTAAATAGAAGGGGGAACACGCTACACTACTTTCCTTGTCGAAAAGGTTGTCGCCCAACAACCACTGGAGCTATTTGAAGTAATCCATCCAACAATCAATTCTCAAACTAAGAACAAGATTAACTAAAGAGAATGTTTTTTGTTCCTCCAGCTAAAACCTCCCAGAAATCAACGCCAGAGGAACAATCCCGGCACACTCATACATGTTTGACTCGATATAATAAATTCAGGACTGTGTTGTACAAAATCATCATTGTGTCAAAACGTGTAACTCATTCTGGAGTGAATTTTCTTCAAACACTCTCACACGTCATACTCAGACAACTAAATTAATTGCATAGTAAGCGAAGTAATTTCCCTATAGAACACCAGCCCCAGGATCTGTAAAACTCAAAATTAAACCTGGTATTAGCT
>NW_021681019.1:15982-18362 GCF_001412515.2 Diachasma alloeum
GACATCATCACGCAGTTATCATATAAAATAGTATACGCAATACGTGCGGACAGCAGGCGGTATCACTCGGGCGGCTGCGCCGCCCTCGTGAGTAACAGCCTGCTTTCCGCACTAGTTGCGTAATGTACTATTTCAGAGTTTTTGGATCATAATGGGTTGATATACCACGAAAAATCCAAATTTCAATTTGAACAATTACAATGCTCCTATTCGGAAGCAAATATCATCATTAAAAGGTTGCATAATTTTTAATTAACTTGATGCTAAAAAAAATTTTTTTTTCTCTATTGCTTTTTTTCATACATGTAAAATATCAAGTAATTTTCATTTTGCAGAGCATTTGAAGACATTTTAAAATATTTTTCCAGACCTTTTTCAAAAGGATTTGATTTTCAAAATTTTTCAAAATGCGTTTACAATTTTTTGGAAATGAGTGAGATAATTTTTTAAAGTACAATCGAAATTTCATTTAGGAATGAAACGGGGGTTGAAGGATGGGGAATTTAATTCTCCATCGAACAGCATTGGTTTCATTCCTTAATGTTAATTAGGAGGGGCGAGACGATTTTTTAATTAGCGGGCGAATTAATGGGGAGTCACTCTGCGCCGAGAAAATATTGGGTTTCTTATACCGCCGTGACTTTGTCGCAATATTAATTTTTTTATTGCAGAGATTAAGGGATGAAACGGGGGTTGATGGATGGGGAATTTAATTCTCCATCGAACAGCATTGGTTTCATTCCTTAATATTAATTAGGAGAAACGAGACGATTTTTTCATTAGCGGGCGAATTAATGGGGAGTCACTATGCGCCGAGAAAACATTGGGTTTCTTATAGCGCCGTGACTTTCGTCGCAATATTAATTTTTTTATTGCAGAGATTATGGAATGAAACGGGGGTTGATGGATGGGGAATTTAATTCTCCATCGAACAGCATTGGTTTCATTCCTTAATGTTAATTAGGAGGGGTGAAAAGATTTTTTAATTAACGGGCGAGTTATTGGGAGTCACTGCGCCGAGAAACCATTGAGTTTTTTATAGCGCCGCGACTTTCGTCGCAGTTATAATTTTTCCATCAGAGAGATTAAGGGATGAAACGGGGGTTGATGGATGGGGAATTTAATTCTCCATCGAACAGCATTGGTTTCATTCCTTAATGTTAATTAGGAGGGGTGAAAAGATTTTTTAATTAACGGGCGAGTTATTGGGAGTCACTGCGCCGAGAAACCATTGAGTTTTTTATAGCGCCGCGACTTTCGTCGCAGTTATAATTTTTCCATCAGAGAGATTAAGGGATGGAACGAGAGTTGTTGAGTGGGGAATTTAATTCTTCATCGAACAGTATTGGTTTCATTCCTTAATGTTAATTAGGAGAGGAGAGACGATTTTTTAATTAGCGGACGAATTAATGGGGAGTCACTCTGCGCCGAGAAGACATTAGGTTTTTCATCGCGCCACGACTTTCGTCGCAGTTATAATTTTTTTATTAGAGAGATTAAGGGATGAAACGAAGGTTGTTGGGTGGGGAACTTAATTCTCCATCGAACAGCATTGGTTTCATTCCTTAATGTTAATTAGGAGCAGAGATACGATTTCTGAATTAGCGGGCGAGTTGTCGGGAGTCACTGCACCGAGAAACCATTGAGTTTTTCATAGCGCCGCGACTTTCGTCGCAGTTTTTATTTTTTTATTACAGAGATTAAGAGATGAAACGGGGGTTGATGGATGGGGAATTTAATTCTCCATCGAACAGCATTGGTTTCATTCCTTAATGTTAATTAGGAGCAGAGATACGATTTTTTAATTAGCGGGCGAGTTGTCGGGAGTCACTGCGCCGAGAAACCATTAGGTTTTTCATAGCGCCGCGACTTTCGTCGCAGTTTTTATTTTTTTATTACAGAGATTAAGAGATGAAACGGGGGTTGATGGATGGGGAATTTAATTCTCCATCGAACAGCATTGGTTTCATTCCTTAATGTTAATTAGGAGCAGAGATACGATTTTTTAATTAGCGGGCGAGTTGTCGGGAGTCACTGCGCCGAGAAACCATTAGGTTTTTCATAGCGCCGCGACTTTCGTCGCAGTTTTTATTTTTTTATTACAGAGATTAAGAGATGAAACGGGGGTTGATGGATGGGGAATTTAATTCTCCATCGAACAGCATTGGTTTCATTCCTTAATGTTAATTAGGAGCAGAGATACGATTTTTTAATTAGCGGGCGAGTTGTCGGGAGTCACTGCGCCGAGAAACCATTGAGTTTTTCATAGCGCCGCGACTTTCGTCGCAGTTTTTATTTTTTTATTACAGAGATTAAGGAATGAAACGGGGGTTGAAGGATGGGGAGTTTAATTAGGAGTTAATTAGGAGCAGAGATATTC
>NW_021681019.1:18552-19423 GCF_001412515.2 Diachasma alloeum
ATTACAGAGATTAAGGAATGAAACGAGGGTTGAAGGATGGGGAATTTAATTCTCCATCGAACAGCATTAGTATCATTCCTTAATGTTGATTAGGAGGTTATACGGTTTTTTCATTAGCGGGCGAGTTGTCGGGAGTCACAGCGCCGAGAAAGCATTAGGTTTTTCATGGCGCCGCAACTTTCGTCGCAGTTTTTATTTTTTCATCACAGAGATTGAGGGATGAAACGGGGGTTGATGGATGGAGAATTTAATTCTCCATCGAACAGCATTGGTTTCATTCCTTAATGTTAATTAGGAGGGGAGAGACGATTTTTTAATTAGCGGGCGAGTTGTCGGGAGTCACTGCGCCGAGAAACCATTAGGTTTTTCATAGCGCCGCGACTTTCGTCGCACCTATAATTTTTTTATTACAGAGATTAAGAGATGAAACGGGGGTTGATGGATGGGGAATTTAATTCTCCATCGAACAGCATTGGTTTCATTCCTTAATGTTAATTAGGAGCAGAGATACGATTTTTTAATTAGCGGGCGAGTTGTCGGGAGTCACTGCGCCGAGAAACCATTAGGTTTTTCATAGCGCCGCGACTTTCGTCGCAGTTTTTATTTTTTCATTACAGAGATTAAGGAATGAAACGGGGGTGGAAGGATGGGGAGTTTAATTAGGAATCGAACAGCATTGGTTTCATTCCTTAATGTTAATTAGGAGCAGAGATACGATTTTTTAATTAGCGGGCGAGTTGTCGGGAGTCACTGCGCCGAGAAACCATTAGGTTTTTCATAGCGCCGCGACTTTCGTCGCAGTTTTTATTTTTTCATTAGAGAGATTAAGGAATGAAACGAGGGTTGAAGGATGTGGAATTTAATTCTCCAT
>NW_021681019.1:19674-28230 GCF_001412515.2 Diachasma alloeum
TTTCATTCCTTAATGTTAATTAGGAGGGGAGAGACGATTTTTTAATTAGCCAGCGAATTAATGGAGAGTTACTCTGCGCCGAGAAAACATTGGGTTTCTTATAGCGTCGTGACTTTCGTCGCAATATTAATTTTTTTATTGCGGAGATTCAGGCATGAAACGGGGGTTGATGGATGGAAAATTCAATTCTCCATCGAACAGCATTGGTTTCATTCCTTAATGTTAATTAGGAGGGGAGAGACGATTTTTTAATTAGCCAGCGAATTAATGGAGAGTTACTCTGCGCCGAGAAAACATTGGGTTTCTTATAGCGTCGTGACTTTCGTCGCAATATTAATTTTTTTATTGCGGAGATTCAGGCATGAAACGGGGGTTGATGGATGGGGAATTTAATTCTCCATTGAACAGTCTTTGTTTCATCCCTTAATATTAATTAGTCGGCGAATAAATCAACTGAAAAACATAAAGTAAACATTGAGTACAAGGAGGACAAAAATCCCCCTCCGACCCTGTCCCTGTGACAGCGGGACTGTTCGAGATTTTGACAATGAGAAAAGGAGCACATTACTCTAAGAAAACAGGTCTCATGTTTTACGCTATGAACGATTTTCTGACACGATTTTTCTAGGCTCTGATCAGAGGATCGGGAAATACATCCGCACAATTGGAAAACATGGATACATGTATGATAGATTTATTTTACACCAGAAGTTTACAAAGTGTAATTTTTCACATTTTTCAAACTACAATGTTTGATCTGTCACTTGGGTAAGACGAAACTCACGGGGTTACACGTTCGACTCTATAAATCTTCGTTTGCATATTCCTTACTTATTTTTATGTTATTAAAAAAATACATTTTACAATATGTCCAGCCACTTTAATTTACTTATGACCCTCCAGAACTCACAATCAGCTGAGCCATTAAAAATGGCTACCAACGAGAATGCATCCCCTCCACTCCGAACCCCCTCCTAAGCCTTCTATGATGCTGATTAGGTTTTTCTTATTTTACGCCAATTTATCGAATGGATAGACTTTGATTCAGTGTATATCAATGTCTATCAAATCATTCCGCGTAAAATGAGCCCAAGTAGAAGTTTCTATCAAAAAAAAAAAAAAAGAGGGGCTATCTTTAATGACAATTTTTTGAAAATTCATTTTAAAAAAATTCAGTCTATCAAATTATTTCTATAGTCAATCATTGTCTATCATTCGCCTATCAATGGATTCCCATGGTCAAAATAATTAATTTTTAATAATCAGGGGCTAACTTTTTAGAGCTGGCGTTAGTAGATGCAGAATCAACGTTCACTCTGCGGAGAAATTCGATTTTGCCGAGAGTCGACTTTCCCAGCGGCAGAAACCAAGATCTGAGCCCTCGGCCTCGGCTGAAAATTTAATTTATTCATTTGGGCATATCTGGCCCCTCCGAGTGTTTCATTGGCTTTGAAATCATTAGAAAATACGGAATCAACGTTCGCTTCGCGAAAAAATTCGATTTTGGTGGAGGTCAACTCTCCTCCGGAAAAAATGGAAGATGTGAGCCTTTGGTCCCGGGTGAAAAAAAAAACATTCATATTTGAGTCACTCAGTCAGTGAAGCCTCGTTTCATGCACGGTGCGCATGGGAGAATCTGAACAGTAAAACGCTGCCTTACGTTGAATGAATTGAATTCTCGATTGACACGCGTTGGTTTCATGTCTTCATCTCAATTAGGGGGAGAGAAAAAAATTTTTACCCGGGACCGAGTGGTCATATCTTGGATTTTGCCGCTGAGAAAGTCTACCCGTGCGGAATTACGTCAATTATTATTTAATCAACGCATGCAAACGGTGGAATGAGGGTGGCTAGAATAGATTCTGCAATCCCCTCCCCGTGTTGGATTAAAATTTTCACCTTCCGCGTACATGCCTTCCCCCGCCGCCCCCTCGTATAATCACACTTTTCGGAATTTTGCTTGCAAAATTCAACCATTTTTAAACAATTTAATCAATGCATGCAAACAGTGGGATGAAGGTGGCTAAAATAGATTCTGCAATCCCCTCCCGTTGTAGGGCGATAATTTCACCCCTTCGCATACATTATCACCCTCCACCCAAAATGCCGGTCGAAATAGGGGTGCGCGGAGGAATATGACTCAAGGCTGAAGCGCTTGCGCGAGTAAGAGTGAGGTCGGTTGGATAATGAGGGGGGGCTGACTCGGGCCGAGACCCGAGGTTACTTTTTTGGTAAGAGTCACTATTGGCCAGTATTCTGAAGCCATTGGGGACTCTTAGGGAGCCAGACACCACTGTCACAATGAATCCCCCTCGCCAAGATCCAAATATCATCATTCTTGAAGGATTACAAGGATTCATTTGGAAGCTGTTAAGAGAGGAGGATGGAACAAGGTAAATAAAAGAATTTTACATTTAATGTTTCACCATTGCAACTTTTTTAACATTGTCTTTGCCACTTCTCAATTTGTTTATAGATGAATTTATTTTAAATTTAATTTTTTCGAGTCAGGATTTTTTTTCAAATACTTATACCTGTTTTGAATAAAGAAAGTTCTCTTGCACTTCTCTCATAACAATGATATTTATCAAGATATATAATTGTTAAAAATAACTCACTGATGCTTATTCTTGAAGAGAAAAATACAATAAAAATTACCGGCAAAAAACCGAAACATTTCGAAACGTCATCTGCGAGCGAAGTCAAATTCTATAAAAGTGTGAGTTGGAACGTAAATTCTACTATCTGTTCCGTAATAATTAACCACCCGTCTGATGATTTACCGGTGTGGGGACAACAACTCGTTCCATAATTTTTCTCCAACAATTGAAAAATGTTGCGGAACGGAACGTAAAAATAACTTCCCAGCTGCCGAATTTTTTATTTTGGAGGCATAATAAGTCGGGAACTTTCTGTAAGATTTTACTTTTTCAGGTAAAATTACGTGGCAATTTCGTACTTTGTTCGGTGATGAACTTGAGAATTCACTGAACTTTTCAGATTTATTCTCTTTCATTCCTATAAAAATTGCCGGAAAACGATACCTCCTTGCGAATTACGTGAATTGTTCCGCAATTTTTTACTGAATATTTTTCTCAGTGTATTACAACGACACGGATTCTTCATTCTTCGTCACATAATTTTCGGCGAAAGAAAAAAAAATGAAACAGAGTCAATTTTTCGTTTTACTCTAATAAGCGATAGCGATGTATCCACCTATTGTAATAGGTATTTTAATAGGTCCCATGGATAAATCTCCGTGTGGATTACCCTCCGTGAGTATCAGAAACGAATGCGGGTTTTGCAGTCAGTACGAATGGCTGGTGGATAAATCTAATAGCAACGTCGAACGATACACACTTCATTTTTGAAGAGTGGGGGCATTGCTTCAAATTGCTCCTCCTTTTATAATGGTTCCGAGAATTAAACATTTGATTTCCCTCCATAGGTTCTATCGGTGTTACCGCCGAAAAAATCCTAATCTGCCCAAAAACTCATTAACGTATGAGAGTGCAATAAATTAAGGGGAGACTACTATGAGTATTAAAAGTCGCAGACTATTGAAATGAGATTTTTCATGCATTGAAGATCGATTACATATGTCTAAAAACAATGACAAACAATTAATGTCTTAATTAGTGCAAAAAATTTAATTGTTTATTGTTCGTCTGCCCCGCAGGCCCTTAAACAGTTAAAACTACTCCAGGTGAAAAATGCTACATGAATAGTCGGTAATTAATGCAATTGCTGTAATTAATGCTCTCATTTTATGTTGCAGCTCGTATGAGAATCAGGAGATTTTGTGCGAAGTAAAAATGGGGGGAAGAATATAAGAATAGAAATAAATTATAACCTTTTTTTATCCCTGTACAAGTATTAACAATAAAATTCTCTCTAAGTAAACTATGTGTAAGAACAAATACTAAGATTTCTATCACCTTAATTGTTACAATACATAACCCGGCATGTATAAATACGAGGCAGAGAAGCAAGTTATTATCGGAATTGTAATTAACAAAACTGGAATGTAAGGGAATACTGCGAAAACTAAATGAAATTTCGATTGTACTTTAAAAAATTATCTCACTCATTTCCAAAAAATTGTAAACGCATTATGAAAAATTTTGAAAATCAAATCCTTTTGAAAAAGATCTGGAAAAATATTTTAAAATGTTTTCAAATGCTCTGCAAAATGAAAATTACTTGATATTTTACATGTATGAGAAAAAGCAATAAAGAAAAAAAAATTTTTTTGCCATCAAGTTAATTAAAAATTATACAACCTTTTAATGATGATATTTGCTTCCGAATGGAAACATTGTAATTGTTCAAATTTAAATTTGGATTTTTCGTGGTATATCAACCCATTATGATCCAAAAACTCTGAAAATGTAATTTTTTGACCGTGTCCGTACGTATATATGTGCGTACATATGTAAGCAAAATTGTCTTGGATTATTCGCTAATGAATCGATGGAATAATTTTCTATTCCTCAAATATAGGTTTTGTTGAGCCCTATCAATCTGTGTTAATTACAATTTAGTAGCTAAAGCGAAAATGTTCATAATTGATTGAATGATAGCTTAAAAAATTTGTTTGGATGTCCTTTTGACCGAGTTCGCACATGAAGGCGATAGCCATAATCGTTATTTGGATTGATTTGAAAATTTGCAAATTTTTTTTTTAATGAGGATTCCGGGTATATCTTTGGATATTATGCTTAAAATGAATTAAATTATAGTTTAAAATGTTTGTTTTAAAGCCATTAATTCGAAGTTGCTAGATGATTACAATAGCTACATTGGCTGATTTGATTTTCATGATTGTTGAAAATTTCGAATTTTTCATGAATTTCCCGGAAAGTGAGCTTTCTGATGGTTTCTTCCAATGTGATGTTTCAAATTCATTCAAGTATGTATAAATACAATTTTTTTAATAACGTGTCGAAGGGCTGAGGGGGGAGATAGAACTGTAAGAAAAGACAATCAGTTGTACAGAAGAAAGGGATAAAAAGAATAAAGACGATGATAACATTGATTCAAGTTGAAAAGCGGACAAAATAAGTTTAAAAAAAACTTATTTAATTTAATAAAATGAGATACACAATGAATTAAACGTGATAAAAGAAAATTATGTACAAAATAACCATTTGGAAGAGTATTGCTAATTTATTAGCAAAAATAACTATACTATATGTACTATAAGAGCAATTTTTAACTTGTTTAAAATAGATATTGTTCTATTGAAAAATTTCCCCAGCGGCATAACCCGCGACTTTTGAAACTCTCACAGTAGGCTCCCCTTAACGCGCTATAATTCAAATCCACCGCGTCAGTGCACGGTAAAAGCACGACGATGGAACTATGGGTGCGTTTCGGAATCAACTACCGTAGCTGCAGTAAAGCAAAATTAGATAGGGTTACAGTACTGCTACTGCTACTACGTCGATTGCGAAACGCGCCCTATGCTGGTGATATCTCTACAGTCGGTGATTTACTCAGATGGTAACTGATAATTCAATATCAGTTCGGACAAAACGAAATTTTGTCTTCGTTGATTCTTGCGCGAAAACAAAATTGGTTGTCGATATAAATAATCTTTTTCCAAAAGTCACTTAAATAAGTTTATTCACGTCAGTAGGCTGTTTTCATTCATTTCTCCATAAGTGTAATATTGTAAACTATTATCGTTGTCATGAAATTTTTTTTCTTCTCCATTTGCTCGCACAAAATAATTCTTGAACAGAAAGCGTGTTAGACTATAGATATGCTACATTTTTTAATAATATTGTCATCAGTTCTCTCGCCGTTTATGATGCCGAACCTTTCAATATTTTCAATGATCCCTATTTCAGATTTCTATAAACTTGAGAATATGTATCCATCGATAGAAAACAGTGCAGATCATTCATTGAATACACTATTTTGCGTAAAGATGTTATGAGGTTTGGGATTTAATAAATATTCGGAATTCAATTATTGTAGAGTTATGAGTATTGTGTGGAACAATCCTAATATATGGAAATGAATTCCTACAAACATTATCCATCATAGAAAATCAATTAAATTCTAAAAACATTGGTCATTCTCTCCATCTTCACTCAATTTTCCATGGACAATTTAGTAATACAGTCCTTATAACGAACAATAGAGGCAATTTTTCTTATAATAATGATATAATACATCACTCATTGGGAATTTCCTAGGTCACCACATTTGTGCGTTTTGATGTGCATATCCACAAGCGATATACAAGTTAAAGATTTTATAACTAGTCATTACAAATAAATCACTCAGCACTGATATCTCAGATGCGATATAATAGTCTCGTGTAATGATAAATGTTATAATAGTAACCAGCTGTGGAGAAGATTACAATCATATACTTGCACCCTTTACATTTTTTATTTTTGGTTTTTTTAGATGCTAGGGAATTTTTAGTTTCGTCAAGTTTGTGGCATTTGATGATGGTAAAGTGTCGGTCGTGGTGGTCACCCCCCACGACCACCACCACTTTGCTAGTGACATATCAATAGAAGCGCCAAAATTCAAATATACTCATGGTCCATACGGTGTACAACGATACGCTGTCAAAATATCTATATATCAACGGTGGACAGCTTTGAAAACAAGCATATTTTGTCATATTAAAGTTTCACAAAGCTCCTTTTTCATAATTAAACATTTCTATCACTATGGTTGGTACAAATTGATAATAGTCTCATAACCGTTCATATCCCATCGAATATGGTACGCTTCAATAATTTGTTTACTGAAATGGTGTTCTACAAATTTGTCTTCTCACAAAATTTGAAATAGTAAAAGAATAAAAAATTACACATAAGTGGATAAAACAATTTTCCTTCAGTGAGAATGTACATTAATATCAATTTTCGAATAATACGTATGTGATTCCGAGTATTCCACCAAAAAGTGAGATTATATTTCCTTTTATTCGTGAATCGACTGCATGGTATCAAATTATATCTTGCAAACTTTCTTTGTCATGCTTCAGCCAAATGCAACTGTTCCTACCTGGATGGTTTTTTGGAAGTATGATACGTGGAAGTATTATACTCACTAAAAATAATTGCTTATAATTCTATTCATTTCCAAGATAATCAGCAGTCAATTTTCGAAAAAGCAGAATTTACTTTCATTTTCATCGGAATAGATAGCAACTTCAAATCAGTGAGACATTGATAGTCGTGCTATCGCAGTTAAGTGAAAATGTTCTTGCTGCTAATTTAATTAATTCACGATACTCTACAGGTCTACAAAAAGAGTTATACATGGTATAAGCAATACAACACCTGAACTCTTCATGATTTTATAATTCTATCGTATCATTATGATAATTGTTCCATCCATCAGAGTTTATACCTTGGACATACTGTGCAAGTATAAATTTCGTATCGAAGAAACTTCATTTAGTGCGAAAAAAGTTGGTCTTTAAAAATGTCAGTATATTACCGTCAATATGATATTGCAGGAAGGTACCTTAGGAGTTTTCGTTTCAGTGTATCGCAGAGATGGCCATACTTGTTCTGATTCTCTTGGTACCCCGCGGGAAAAGCGGCGTCCCGGTCGAATTGTCGGTAAATGAGTCGGGTGCGTGAGTAACTCGGCAGTAAATGGTGCTTGCCTCTTCTAGAGGGAGAGGATATAACCAAATTGAACAGAACTCGGTAGTAGCAGTCCCGCTGTCACAGAGACATGTTTGGAGGGGTATTTTTGTCCTCCTTGTACTCAATGTTTACTTAATATTTTTCTGTTGATTTATTCGCCGACTAATTAATATTAAGGGATGAAACAAAGACTGTTCAATGGAGAATTAAATTCCCCATCCATCACGCCTCGTTTCATCCCTTAATCTCTGCAATAAAAAAATTAATATTGCGACGAATGTCACGGCGCTATAAGAAACCCAATGTTTTCTCGGCGCAGTGACTCCCGACAACTCGCCCGCTAATTAAAAAATCGTCTCTCCCCTCCTAATGAACATTACGGAATGAAACCAACGCTGTTCGATGGAGAATTAAATTCCCCATCCTTCAACCCCAGTTTCATTCCTTAACCTCTGTAATGAAAAAATAAAAACTACGACGAAAGTAGCGGCGCTATGAAAAACCTAATGATTTCTCGGCGCAGTGACTCCCGACAACTCGCCCGCTAATTAAAAAATCGTCTCACCCCTCCTAATTGACATTAAGGAATGAAACCAATGCTGTTCGATGGAGAATTAAATTCCCCATCCTTCAACCCCAGTTTCATTCCTTAACCTCTGTAATGAAAAAATAAAAACTACGACGAAAGTAGCGGCGCTATGAAAAACCTAATGATTTCTCGGCGCAGTGACTCCCGACAACTCGCCCGCTAATTAAAAAATCGTCTCACCCCTCCTAATTGACATTAAGGAATGAAACCAATGCTGTTCGATGGAGAATTAAATTCCCTACCCAACAACTCGCGTTTCATCCCTTAATCTTTCTAATGAAAAAATTATAACTGCGACGAACGTCGCGGCGCTATGAAAAACTCAATGGTTTCTCGGCG
>NW_021681019.1:28378-29133 GCF_001412515.2 Diachasma alloeum
AACAGCATTGGTTTCATTCCTTAATGTTAATTAGGAGCGGGGATGCGATTTTTTAATTAGCGGGCGACTTGTCGGGAGTCACTGCGCCAAGAAACCATTAGGTTTTTCATCGCGCCGCGACTTTCGTCGCAATTATAATTTTTTCATTAGAGAGATTAAGGGATGAAACGGGGATTGTTGGGTGGAGAATTTAATTCTCCATCGAACAGCATTGGTTTCATTCCTTAATGTTAATTAGGAGCGGGGATGCGATTTTTTAATTAGCGGGCGACTTGTCGGGAGTCACTGCGCCAAGAAACCATTAGGTTTTTCATCGCGCCGCGACTTTCGTCGCAATTATAATTTTTTCATTAGAGAGATTAAGGGATGAAACGGGGATTGTTGGGTGGAGAATTTAATTCTCCATCGAACAGCATTGGTTTCATTCCTTAATGTTAATTAGGAGGGGAGAGACGATTTTTTAATTAGCGGGCGAATTAATGGGGAGTCACTCTACGCCGAGAAAACATTGAGTTTTTCATAGCGCCGCGAGTTTCGTCGCAGTTTTTGTTTTTTCATTACAGAGATTAAGGAATGAAATGAGGATTAAAGGATGGGGAATTTAATTCTCCATCGAACGGCGTTGGTATCATTCCTTAATGTTAATTAGGAGCAGAGATACGATTTGTTAATTAACGGGCGAGTTGTCGGGAGTCACTGCGCTGTGAACCCATTAGGTTTGTCATAGCGCCGCGACTTTCGTCGCAGTTTTTATT
>NW_021681019.1:32100-33592 GCF_001412515.2 Diachasma alloeum
TTTTCTTTCGGCATATGTGGCGGTCACCAACTGAATTTACTTTTTACATACTAGTCCATAAGCTGGGGGGTGATTTGCATACATTTTGTATAAAAAAAAATTTTTCATTGGATTCTGTTTTTTGAGCCGCTGAACCCGAATATCGAGATCTCCGGTTCGAATTCATGCGCAGTTGTTTGTTATTAACAATTTATTTATAAACAATTGAAAATTCAATTTTGTCGACCGGGAAATTTTTTTTCTGTAAAATACATGTGATTTAAGGGTGGCGGGGGGAAGTCCTGAAACATTTTGCAATATTCGCGACGGTTCTGTTAATAAAAATTCATTAAAAAACAATTTTACAAGGTATTTTCGACAATGTTGATAAACAATAATTTTCTTCGTGATTTGCATTATTTTGTGAGTCATTTATATGGTCTATGATCTATTAACACCAACACACACTAATTTCATACCGAATTGTTTATTTTTTACATCATTTGTTAAAAAAAAATTGAAAATTTCCTGCATTGAAGACAAAAAATTTTTTTCTGCAAATTGAGAGTATTAAACAAATGATGTAAAAAATAAACAATCCGGTATGAAAACAGTTGGTGTTGGTGTTAATAGATCATAGGGCATATAAAGGACTCCCAAAATAATGCAAATCACGTAGAAAATGATTTTTTATCAACATTGTCGAAAATACCTTGTAAAATTATTTTTTAATGAATTTTTATTAACAAAACCGTCGCGAATATCGCAAAATGTTTCAGGACTTACCCCCCCCCCTTTAAAGCACGTGTTTTTTGCAGAAAAAATTTTTCCCGGTCGAAAAAGTAGAATTTTCAATTGTTTCTAAATAAATTGTTAATAACAAACAACTGCGCATGAATTCGAACCGGAGACCTCGATATTCGGATTCAGCGGCTCAAAAAGCATAGAATCCAATAAAAAAAAATTTTTTACACGAAATGTATGCAAATGACTTTCACTCTGTCCCCAGCTTATGGACTATATCTAGACTCACCGTATTTTACCTTTTTGAGTTCGCAGGAATGGAAAACAATGACGCATCTAAGAACACATTGAAGTGTTTACATTCCGGACTCGTGAGTGGAAGGAGTGGAGGAAGCACTAGAGCGATAATAAATCGTAATATATTGTAGTCCATGAAACACGAGGCACAGATATCAATGTGTTGTTAAACACCTGGATTTTTTTTACAGAGTTTGTATCTCATTCGTAGGAAACTATGTAGGGGGGTTTAATCTTCCCAATGTTTGTGTGGCGGTGGAAAATACCTAAAAACTACCCTTGAAAACGGTTTTTGCGAAATAATTGTTCAACTATGCAAAATACGGAAAAAAACATGGTACAGTGGACTCTGGTTAGAGGCTGTGACGAAATTCCAGGCGAATTCGACACCTGCGGAACTCCAGGGTATTTATGTATAGAAAGAGAGAGAGAGAGAGAGAGAGAGAGAGAGAGAGAGAGAGAGAGAGAGAGA
>NW_021681019.1:37414-38097 GCF_001412515.2 Diachasma alloeum
GAGAGAGAGAGTAAGATTTTATAAACCGTTACCTTTTTGTCGTGATATAAAATCTATACGGAGAATTAGAGCTACCTGCTACCTTAACTCTACTTCAGAGCTACCTTAAGTTCGGAAAACTACCTAAATTGGTTACCTATCGCGTGAATCGATTCCCTAAATTTTGAGAATAATATTCATTAAATAACTTCATTAAATAAACCAGATATTTTGCAGATATTTCTTTTTTTCGAGTCATTTTTGTTGAGTTAAAGTTTAGTAATTTTGAGATTTTCCTACGTAAATTCGGTTAAGGATCAGGATATCACCGTGGAATATTTGGCCAAGATAATGTGCTACCCAGTGTTTCCCGTAACCCTTTTTGGTTTGTCGATAGAGTGAGTACATAGGTCGAGTTGAAATGCTTGCGCTCCCTTGAGCGAGAGTGTTAGGGCTTTCAGTTGGAAGGCCGTGGAGACGATCCCAGTCGTCGAAACGGATCGCCATTGGGTTTTTAATTTAGTTAAGTTGCGTTTGCGTTTGAGTTTTCGTTGGTAAAGTCCTAATTCCTCTCCGGAGAGTGCCCTCTATAGATAAGCTACCTTATTCCGGTCGTAGACGGAGTGAAGACCCGCTCCACCATCTCAGTTTCACGTTGAGTTCAAGTAATTACAGTTTTATTCAATTAAAATAATTAAAATCAA
>NW_021681019.1:39365-41699 GCF_001412515.2 Diachasma alloeum
GAAGTAAGGATTGGATGAGCTGCTGATTGTTCCCGGAGTCCAGTTTTAGCGTTAAGGTTTTTGGCGTTTCAGACTTGTCGGATTGCGAGAACGAAGGTAATGAGTTGGCCGTGTTTGGATAATCGAGACTTCTGGGTTAGGGTTTATTGAGTATTTGTTGAGGCCAAAAAAAAATCATTACAAGGCATATTGGTTAGTATCGAACATCCCCTCAATTTTTTTGTCTCGCCGCTCGAGCGCTTCCCCCACTCTGTCCCCACGCAAGCCAGAGAGTAAACACTCCAATATTTTCTTCAAATTGCTATTGTCTTCCGATTCCAGTAAAGACGAAAAATAAAATATTCTGCATTTGAAATGTCGATCAAAAGATTTAGTCCACTTCTGGCTGTTATGGGGGGAGGATCTCGTTTTCTTGGCATAAAATTAATTCGAAATTGGATTAAATAAAATAATGAAGGGAGGTAAAGAAAACGACTGTAACATTTTTGATTCACATGGTTCGTTAACTCCAGAAGAAATATTTGTTCTATGGAATGTTGGGTACAAAGCTTCTGTGATCAAATATAGTTAATGAAATTAAAAATATTGATAATAAAAAAATCGTCTGAATCTATATGAATATTGCTATTATAGTTGAAACTGTGAACTAAAGTTTATCATTAAAATAAAGTGTTGAATTGAGAGAGACAAGAAATAGTATTTTTCATTTTATCGTTCCCAGTTTTCTCGGAAGTCGGGCGCGGCGGGAGCGCGTAGTTGGGGCAGGGAAATAGAGTCGAATTTTCCGAATTCGCTTTCCCTATCCCGCAAAACAGTCGACTCTAACCAGAGTCCACTGTATACACAATCATAGAGCTTTAAATTCTCTACAAACAGTGTAGGTCACTTCACACCTATTTCCGACCGTTTATCTCCCACAGACGCTTGAAGATTTGATAGAAATTTTTTTTTCTATCAGAAAATTGAAATTAATATTTTTTCTCTGAATATTCATAATTTGAAGAAAATACTTTTTTGGCATTCCGGCTGTGAGGCAGCGCTTCACCGACGCTCCGCGTCCGTGAATCACTGCCTACGTAGTCCAATGAACGAAGGTCCAACATACGAATGTTTGCGATACGGGCTCTATTTTATATGGAATTTGTGATTTGGGCGTATGAAACTAATGGCGGATGTTTAAGGTTCACCAAGTTTGTGCGGGGATTGAAAAAACTACCCCTGAAAACGGGAGGTGTAATGCTGTACATACATGAAACTATTGAATACAAATAATAGTAAATAGAAAAATTGTGAATAGCTGCTCGTCATTAGGTGTAAAAATAATAGACAATGTATTCAGGGGGGTTATAATACATATCGTTCTCCCAGCGCAAGTGAGATGCAATTTATAGATTATATAGGAGAAATATGTGATAATTTTAGGACTGAAAATACTTGTATATGTTTAGGTGATTTTAATATAAAGGGTGTTTCAGAAGTACATGTACATCTGAACACCCTAGGATCAGGGGGTGATTCTGAGCAGGAAAGTCCTCTTGCACTTTTTGATCAGACTCACCCCTAAAAAGTTATTGGCAATTAAGGGTGGGCCAATGGGGAGTGATTTTGAAGTGGGCGCACATCCATGTGATATGCAGCATATGTGTGTGTGCCCGCCCCACCATTCTACGAAACAAAAGAGCGCAACGATATTGCTCTCTCTCTCTCTCTCTCTCTCTCTCTCTCTCTCTCTTCGCTGGAATGATGAAGAGGGGAGAATGAATGGGGGAATGTAATTCCCCCTCCACACGCAATGGAAGGACCAAAGAGGATAGACCTGAGTAGAGGCCCGGATCGGGGGGTTCGACTGACTCCAAAAATTTTAGTTGGTACCCCACGGGAAAGGCGGCGTCCCGGTGGAATTGTCGGTAAATGTGAGTCGGGTGCGTGCGTAACTCGGAAGTAGCAGTCCCGCTGTGACAGGGACAGGTTCGGCGAGGGTCTTTTGTCCGCCTTGTACTCAATGTTTCCTTTATGTTTTTCATTTGATTTATTCGCCGACTAATTAATATTAAGGGATGAAACAAAGACTGTTGAATAGAGAATTAAATTCCCTATCCATCAACCCCCGTTTCATCCCTTAATCTCTGCAATAAAAAAATTAATATTGCGACGAAAGTCACGGCGCTATAAGAAACCCAATGTTTTCTCGGCACAGAGAGACTCCCCAATAATTCGCCCGCTAATTAAAACTTCGTCTCTTTCCTCCTAATTAATATTAAGGAATGAAATCAATGCTGTTCGATGGAGAATTAAATTCCCCATCCTCCAACCCCCGTTTCATTCCTTAATCTC
>NW_021681019.1:41946-42077 GCF_001412515.2 Diachasma alloeum
TCGCCCGCTAATTAAAAAATCGTCTCTCCCCTCCTAATTAACATTAAGGAATGAAACCGATGCTGTTCGATGCAGAATTAATTTCCCCACCCAACAACCCCCGTTTCATCTCTTAATCTCTCTAATGAAAA
>NW_021681020.1:0-637 GCF_001412515.2 Diachasma alloeum
GGTCTACTAAGTGCTATGAACCTTGAATAATATTTATTTTTTGTTTTCGAGAATGTAAAAATCTATGTTAATGGAAAAAATGTCCCATCTCTGAGGACTTATTATCGGAAACAACAGAGGTAAAACTTGAGGATGGACTATAGGTCGTTTTTTGGGGGGTTAGTTGGAGATTTCATCAGGCGCTGCGGAAACACGAGAAGTTGAAAAGTTGAATAAGCGCCATTAAGGTAAATAAATTGACATGAAATCATTCTCATTTTTATGGTGGGAGATAGGGATCTTTAGTTACAATGATTATTTTCTTGCATTAATAACCTTAAACTCTAATGAATTGAACAGTGAGGAACTCTGTATTTAAAAAATTACGAGGATTGACATAAAAAATTTGTGATTCTTCAGGAATCTTTTTCAATTTTTTTTAATTTTACAGTTAAGACAGCTTAAAATTGAAGTAAACGTGACAACCGTTGAGGGTATATTTAGTGATGATGCTTTTATAAGCCGATGGTGCCTTTCCAAGCTATGATTTTGACATACTAGTTTCTAGAATCAAACAAGGTCCCATCGGTTCGGAAGCGGAGAAATATATAATAGTTTCTAATGAACTATCGAGGTGTTTATTCGATCTTTTCATTTA
>NW_021681020.1:10281-10435 GCF_001412515.2 Diachasma alloeum
ATGTCGGTAATCAGACACGTCATCCATCAATCCTCCCATCGACTCACAAACCTCCCATCTTTATCGCAGCGCTTCCAAAATCATTTCAAAAATCCAACAAAACAAATTAAAATTGGAATTATTATTTTTTTTCTTTGTTTTTCGTTTTTTTTTA
>NW_021681020.1:10538-12576 GCF_001412515.2 Diachasma alloeum
GTCCAAAATCATTTCCAAAACCCAAAAAAGAAATTAAAATTGGAAGTATTATTTTTTTTCATTCGTTTTTGGTTTTTTTCATGTCGGTAATCAGACACGTCATCCATCAATCCTCCCATCGACTCACAAACCTCCCATCTTTATCGCCGCGCTTCCAAAATCATTTCCAAAACCCAAAAAAATAAATTAAAATTGGAATTATTGTTTTTTTTTGTTTTTCGTTTTTCTTATGTCAGTAATCACACACGTCATTCATCTATCCTCCCATCGACTTAAAAACCTCCCATTTTTATCGCCGACTTCCAAAATCATTTCCAAAATCCAAAAAAACTAATTGAAATGAAAATTTTTTTTTTTTTCCCTTTGTTTTTGATTTTTTTCATGTCGGTAATCAGACACATCATCCATCAATCCTCCCATCGACTCACCAACCTCCCATCTTTATCGCCGCGCGTCCAAAATCATTTCCAAAACCCAAAAAAGAAATTAAAATTGGAAGTATTATTTTTTTTCATTCGTTTTTGGTTTTTTTCATGTCGGTAATCAGACACGTCATCCATCAATCCTCCCATCGACTCACAAACCTCCCATCTTTATCGCCGCGCTTCCAAAATCATTTCCAAAACCCAAAAAAACAAATTAAAATTGGAATTATTGTTTTTTTTTCTTTGTTTTTCGTTTTTCTTATGTCAGTAATCACACACGTCATTCATCTATCCTCCCATCGACTTAAAAACCTCCCATCTTTATCGCCGCACTTCCAAAATCCTTTCCAAAATCCAAAAAAACTAATTAAAATTGAAATTATTATTTTTTTCCCTTTGTTTTTGGTTTTTTTCATGTCGGTAATCAGACACATCATCCATCAATCCTCCCATCGACTCACCAACCTCCCATCTTTATCGCCGCGCGTCCAAAATCATTTCCAAAACCCAAAAAAGAAATTAAAATTGGAAGTATTATTTTTTTTCATTCGTTTTTGGTTTTTTTCATGTCGGTAATCACACACGTCATCCATCAATCCTCCCATCGACTCACAAACCTCCCATCTTTATCGCCGCGCTTCCAAAATCATTTCCAAAACCCAAAAAAACAAATTAAAATTGGAATTATTGTTTTTTTTTCTTTGTTTTTCGTTTTTCTTATGTCAGTAATCACACACGTCATTCATCTATCCTCCCATCAACTCACAAACCTCCCATCTTTATCGCCGCGCGTCCAAAATCATCTCTAAAACCCAAAAAAACAAATTAAAATTGGAATTATTATTTTTTTCCTTTTGTTTTTTGTTTTTTTCCTCCGTTTTTGATTTTCTTTTCATGTCGGTAATCAGACATGGATGACCATCAACCCTCCCACCGACTCATAAACCCTCCCTCCTATCTCCATCGCCGCGCGTCCAAAATCATTTCCAAAATCAAAAAAGGATATTAAAATTGAAGTTATATTTTTTTATTTTGTTTTTCGTTTTTTCTTTATCTCGGTAATCTGACACATCATCCATTTATCCTCTCATCAACTCACAATCATTTTTTTTTCATTGCTGCGCGTCCAAAATCATTTTCAAAAACCAGAAAACAAATAAAATTCGAATTATAATTTTTTTTCCTTTGTTTTTGGTTTTTTTCATGTCAGTAATCTGACAAGTCATTCATCAATCTTCCCATCGACTCACAACCTCTCCATCTTTATCGTCACGCGTCCAAAATATTTTCCAAAACTCAAAAAAGAAATTAAAATAGCAATCTTTTTCTTATTTGTTTTTCTTATTTTTCGATGTCGGCAATGAGACACGTCATCGAGACCTACTGGAAATAAAAGAAAAAACAAATTCTTCGGTTTCTTAATTTAAGTTTTTTTGAAATTAATTCTCCGCGATAATGGGCCGGAAGGGGTGGAGTGGGTAGGTGACGATGTACTACATAAAAAACCAATTTTTTTAAAATATAAACATTTAGAAAAAATCTTTTTCGGCCCTTGAATAAGTAGTAACAGAATTAAAAAAATAAAAAGTCGGACAACATTAAAAAATCAAAAT
>NW_021681020.1:13037-18515 GCF_001412515.2 Diachasma alloeum
ATGCCTGCGACTGCTGACAGTTTACCGCCGACTCGATAATTTAACACTGGCGCCATCTCGCGACATTCTCCCATCTGAACTTCTTTACCACACAGCATACCATCAATAATTTCTCCTAATAATGCAAAATAACCTATTAATGGGTATTAATTGGGACCAATTGTTTGTCTATCAGCATTTAAATAATTTTTTGATTATATTCCAATCATTTTTGGCCCATTTTTCGCCTTAAAATGACATCCATGCATATCCATGCTACATCCATGCTACAACATGGATCCTTATTCGCCAGGGTAGGATATAAAATAAAAGAATCACGTAATTGGGCATATGATGGGTTCCATTCCTTCAAGAATGTTTTAATTAGCAGAAAAAAAGTATTTGAAGTCAAAATAACAAAACAAAGAATAATTAAATTAAGAAATAATTGAATCCAGCCGAAACCCCTAATTTATGGGAGACTGGGCCATATATTTTTGCTTCCGAATGGAAGCATTGTAATCGTGCTGTTTTCACATTCTCTAATTTGGATTGGAAATGATGTAGAATGGTCTGAAATGTAAAAATACGAAGTTTGGCGACTGTCTGTCGGTGTCAATGTCCATCGCCACCTTTCCGGTGGTCAATTTTTGGAAAATTGAGTAATTAATTGGCTAAACTTATTCCAAAAAATCTGAGATTTTGTCAAATTATAGACCTTAATAAGGACTAACTTTGTGCAAAAGTTCAGCCCGATTGATCAAATAGTTTTTGAAAAAAAGCTATTCGTTTATAAATCGTTTTTCGCTAATATCTTCGAAGCTAGACAACCGATTTTAATTTTTTTTTTCAAAACATTCGTTTCGATACCTTCTATCTGAATCAATCAAAACATACATACCCGTAATGTTCATACAAAGTTTTCGAAATATTTCCGTTTTTCTGTTTTTTCATCAAGAGACAGTTATTTTCACTGACATTATTGATATCTAATCTGAGCGGGTTTGGTGTTTCCATTTTTTTCTTTCTTTAATAGAATTACTACAGATCCATTCGGAAGCTTACTACCAATAGAATCGGTAGAAATGAAAGAAAGAAAAAGCGTTATAACACATAAAGTAACGGTCAGATGGCTTCGGCCAAAAAGGCTCGAACCCCTGCTTGCTTTTTTATTCAATGCTGCTCAATAGGAAAAATAATTGATCATATGATTATACACGAGCAATATTATTGTAAGGTGCAATTATCAGTACAATTTTCATTTCGTTATTTAAGGAATATTCAATGGAAATTAAAATCGCCCAGAAATAGGCCTGTTGACCCTATGTAGTTTAGCCCTCTGAGGTGAATTTCAATATCCCCACTCTACGGCCGTCAAACCGGAATGCCAGCGTCCCCACTCGAGCGCCCTACTACGCTATACTACGCTTTTCACCTCAGAGGATTAAGATCAGTATTTTTCAAGTCCGAATTACAAAAACACTAGGGTTCTTGTCAGCTTTCACTAACTGCTCGACTAATATGTTTTGTTTTCAGACATCCCGAGGCTGCTGCCTCAGTTCCATTTATATCAGTGGAACGATCCATGACTCGATGGCGTCTGCAGTGTCGCCCACCGATTCCTGTCAACCTGGGTGACTATGAATACTTAGTGAATGACGAGGCCTGGATAAAATTTAGACAGTATCATAGTGGCATCTTGACAGTACGGACGCTTCAAGTGCCAACAGGTGGTACAGTCACGGTATTTGGAGATCAGGAGTTTCTCGCTTTCCTCCCGCAGATCAGGGAGTTCTATATTGATGCAACTTTCAAAATATGCCCTAGGAGCCCTAATGTGCAACAATTCCTCACGATAATGGGTGAAGTCGATGATAGTGTACGTCACAGTAATTTCCCAGATAAAACTGATTACATCACCCGATGTATTTCATGTTTTCCCACTGTTTTTTTACGCCATACCTATTTCATGGGCATGCATGACTGAAAAAAGTGAAGAAGCCTATGTACAAGTGTTCAGGTATTTTAAGACGCAATTAGCACCACAAATACAACCTACTACAATACACATGGACTTCGAAATCGGAGAGGAGAATGCCATTAGGAGAATCTACCCAGGTGTGACAGTGGTTCATTGTTTCTTCCACTATATCCAGGTAATCCACTACAACTCAGTCAACTTCATCTTTTTTGACCATTGGAAAATCATCTCCAGCTGTCACCACCATTGAATCATGCAAGAGGAAGATATAATCAGAATACAATTCACAGAAACTTCAAACAAGATCATGAAGCATCATGTGGATATCTCAGAAATTTCAATAGGAATTCATACGATTTTTGCGAAAACATTACATGTAATTTTCTCATTCTCGAGATAACGGAGAACTTTCCTCATATCTTTACTATGTCAAACTATTTCGTCTTCTATGTTTCAAAACGGAAACAGCATACATCTTTTCGTCAGGTATTTCCTTCAGTTATTAATGATTGTGTCAGGTCGAAAATAGAGCTCGAGAATGTTGACGTCTTCAGGCTCGTACAACGTGGGACGTAATTCACTGCATTTATATATCTCAATGTTCATTACGCGTTTATATTGATGGTGTCTTCATACCACTCATTCGCTAGTTCCCTTGCCTCCTTCTGCTTGTGAGAAGGACCATCTCTCCAATGCCACCCAAAAAACATCCTGCATCAAATCCCAAAAGTTTGAGATTGAGTTTCATCAACAGCGGCTTTACATTGCCAATACATTTATATATATTATTCTAGGCGCTGTTCAGAAACCTAAAATCTAAGTTGGGCCAAGCCCGAAGGAATTCAATTTACCATTGGGGACTAGCCCAAACATTTGTCCGAAAGCTGATGGCACTTGCCCTGCTGAGGGCAGAAGATATAAGGGCGAGTTATGCATGGCTAAAGCACAACACAGCACGAGATATCCTCCATTTTTTTGCTCCTTTCCTTGAATACTATGAAAATTGGTGGTTGGATAGGGTGAGATCTGAACGATTTTCTGTGTATGGCAAAAGGCATCGCACAAACAATTCGATCGAGGCTTATCACCGTGTTTTGCATAATCATTTGGGTGATCATGCTGGAATATGGAAATTAACAGGTTCGTGATGATTCAATAATAATTACATTGTTTGATATTGTTAATATTAAGTACAATGGATTAACCCGAGTACACCAAAGGAAAATCTTTCTCAATCATCTTGGAGAATCGGTTGGAATTAAGTCGACCCGAATCAGGCAGTGATTCAAATCTCACCCGGAGAGATACATCCCAGCAAATCGACTTGATTCAAGTCGATTATTCCACTGTTCTTTTGGCTCCAATTAATCCTTTTGTTAAACCTCAATTAAGACACTGTCTACTTGAATAAATTCGTTTTTTCGGCTTGAATCAAGTCGAGACTGACTTGAATCAATTTGATAGTTCGGTTTGACTCAATGCGTTTTTTGGTTTGATTCAAGTCTATGTCGAATGAAACGGTTGTTTCGGCTTAAATGAATCCATTTGTTCGGCTTCAATTAAGTCAGTGTTGACGTGAATTAATCCATTCGTTTAACTTAACTCAATTCGTTTATATCATTAGGCATGATAAACCGCGATTCTAACCTCGTTTCGCTCGGTTAAATCGCGGTTTTCGGGCCCAATAACATACAATATTATATGTCACAGGGCGATAAAAGTATTATCTGACTCATGATTATAATACGTTTATCGCCTGATGACATAATGTACTATTCTTAAGCTTGGATCAAGTAGATTACGACGTGAATCCATCCGTTTGTTTGCCTTCAATCAAGACAATGTCAATTTGAAATTTCTCTCATTGAAATAATCGAGTTTTCTACTTATTTCAAGTCCTGAATCCGGATTGAAGGAGTCTCAGTCACTCGACTTGAAATAAGTTAAAAATTGTCTAGAATCAAGTCAACGTTTACCTAAATCAGTCGTTTTCCTTTTTGAGTGTCTACAACCAACCAAATTTTCAAATCCGAATATTTATAAACTCATAAATTTGACTTGTACATCATACAATTGAAATTCAGAAGTGAATTGGTAAAGAGTAATGAGTCGACTAATCTCATAGGTATTTTTTTCAATGGAATATTTAGTACCTAAAGGAGACAATGAATATTCGCTGAGACGCTTTTTTTGTAGAGCTAAATGAGCGCTATCAGAAAAGTTCCCACAACAAATGTCGTTACCCCTCTTAAGGATATCCAAGTACTTTGGCTAGTTTTTCTACAGTGAAATGCTTTTCTACTTTTGTAGTCAAACATCAGAGGTTTCATTAGAACCCCATTTGACCCTGAGTTTCTGGACATTTTGTAATGATTTTATTATTTAAACTTTGCAGGTCTGCATTTGAAGCTCGATATTAAACCGTTTCAGAACATTTTAAAAATCTGAAAAGTAATTCAAAAGTTTACTTTTGAAGGAAGATTTATGAAATAATTTAAAAAGTACAATTTTTGATGATGAGAAGCATTTTCTATACATAATATATAAATAATCTTTTTTACACCACAAAAATCATTTCTTCGGAATCGTAAAAAGATTATTCATATTCCAAATTTTAACAGAAATCGATTTCTTGCCTACAAAAAAAAGGTTCCTGAAAGTTTGAACAATTTCAATTCTGTATTTATAAATAATGAATGTTTTAAAAAGCGTTGCAATTTAATTGACAAGTTTTATAATTGGAAATGTTTGAATCTACAGTGTGGTCTGTACCAAACTGCAAAAGATATTTATCAAATACTCAACCAGAAACCAACTCGACTTTATACCCTTTATCATATCTGTACAGAATGATACATTCATTCAGATGTGAGTACAAACCTCATGCTGACGGATTCGAATGGTATAACTTCTCGTGTGTCGTACAATTTATCAAATCAATTGTATACAAGTACAGAATATAACATTATTTTTTACTATGGTAACATAGTTATTTTTAATATGAGAAATTAAACGCAAGACCACACTTATGAAAAAATCCAATAGGATTTTACATACACTGAGAAAAAAAATTTCTAAGAAATAGAAATTCTATGATTGATCCAAATCGTTCATCGATTGAATAGTCGCAAAAGAAAATGCTATTGTAAGAAACAAATATCGATTTAATTTTAATGTTTTCGATTGAAAAAGAATGAGATCAGTTGTCTAAACTTTTTTTTTGTTGCTATCTACTTTTCAGTACATACACAGCAATGTCTGTATTATCAGATATCTTCTTCGAATAAAGCATATAATTATCCAATTTATCAGCGTCACGATATCCCGCAAAAGAATATCTGTTCGATTGAAAGCAGAATTCATAGATGCAATAAAATATTCATTTGGCCTATGAGGAACATATTGTTGGATACTCATTGATGCGAGACTTTCGCGAAGCGCAGTTTCTTGTTTACGACAAACGCAATTCTTCATCATTTGAACTGATTATTTTTCCATTGCAATTGTGAAAAAAAAAT
>NW_021681020.1:19426-40601 GCF_001412515.2 Diachasma alloeum
AAAAAAAAATTATTTGCGCCAAATCCGAAGCGTTTGAACTAAACCAAAATTGAATTGTGTGAAATCGATTTTGTCGCAAAAACAAGTATTTTCTAAATTTGATAGAATAAACAAAATATACTATACTATAACAAAATCGATTTCATACAATCCAATTTTGGTTTAGTTCAAATCGATATTTGTGTCTTACAATAGCATTTTCTTTTGCGACTATTCAATCGATGAACGATTTGGATCAATCATAGAATTTCTATTTCTTAGAAATTTTTTTTCTCAGTGTACGTGGATCCTGCGTGGATGAAGAATTCGAACATTTTCTAAAGGATTTTTCTGCTGGGATTTCCTATAGGATTTCCTATACATTCACTATAGGGTTTTCTATACAAAGTAACATACAAAATTGAGATTCGAAACCAATCGGTCACAAGGGTCAAGATTAGGGTCATAAATCTGATAGAAAATTCTATAGGAAATCCTATTTAAAAAATCCTATAGGAAATGTTCGAATTCCTGTAGGATATCCTATAGTAAATCCTATAGCATTTTTTCATACGTGCATACATACCAGACATCAAAATTTACTGTTTAACAGAGTAATTTTGAGGACAAATGAAAAATTTCGACGGGGCGGATGAAAAAATACTGGTGACGCCACTAGAATATGATGAAGCCCATAAGAAAAATTACTGTGGAACATAGTAAAAACTACGAGTCGGTATAGTAGAAGGTGATAGCTCAAAAAGTAAAATTTCCTTGGTCATTAGTAAAATTTATGAGCATAAATATGATTTTTTACTTGAGTGATGAAAAAAATTATCCCCCCTCCCCCTCTTCGGAAACGAATATTCATAGAAGAAGGGAACAAGGGCCGTGATTTTTTCAAGCACCGAAGTGAAAAACCATCTCTATTCATTTGTTATTAACTTTGGAGATTATTGTTAAGAGGCCTCGGAAGCGAAAAATAATACTGGAATATGGGGAAACGATTGCTGATCAATTATTTTTAAGACATCATAATTTTCGTCGAAGTAAACACAATGTGACTTGCGCGTAATCACAACGAAAATATTCTCAATCCGGGTCAGTCACTCACCACCCGGTCGATTACGACAGAGGGAGGGAGGGGATTCCAAGAAATGGAAACGATCGACGATCCAAATACCCGCTGCAGTTTGTACTAGTCAACATAGTAATTTCTGCTATTTCATAAAGTGAAATGTAGGAGGTGCAAGAGTATGAATTTAAATTTTGAACCGTAAAAGCAAATTACGATGTAACATAATAAAAATTTATACGATTTTAGTAATTTTTCGTCGATTCAATTGTAAAAATTGATTTTTTTTAATTTTTTAAAACATTCTTAAATAGCCGTTTTCGTGCTCGCATTTTATACTGTTTCGTTTATTCTAAATTACTATGTTATACAATAGTAAAAAATAAATTTCACATCGCAATAATTCACTTAAAATAAATGAAATTTTAAGGTTTTTCCAGTATGGTCCTCGATTACTATGTTAACATGGTAATTTTTCATTTTATATTCTTTCTGTGTGCTGTAATTGTTTACTTTGTCAATAAAATGGAGTTTGTTAAAATATGTTCATTCAGCTAGAGCTATTTATTTCATAGCGAACATTCGCAATTTACAAGCCAAAGCACACGTTGAAGTGACTTCCCTGAATCACGGGCTTCCTATCAGGCGACAACCTTCACGCGCTAATGTAATATATAATACTGTGTTGAGGCATGCAACTCGTCTCTACAGTGAGGGCTCACTATCTATCGCACGGTTCTTATCCTGTGCAAACCATTATTTATTGGCTTTCAATAATGAGCTGACGATCGGAACCACCGAGCAAGTCGAGCAATTCATCACCAATCCAGCTCATAACATTGGTAATATGGAATAAATTATTTTCGCTAAGCGGAAACTTATCGCATGCTATAATGTAGACGATAAAATCATCTTCAATATCTTATAACTTGCAGCTATACATCCAGAACCAAGAGGAATTGAGCAAATAATTTTGGAAAACAATGAACAGAATGATCCAGATGCTGTATGGATTCCAATAATAAGAACTCATGCACGTGAAGAAGAAATCTCCATCTTCATTTGTAAGTGGCAAATTGTTCAATGATTTGGTTGACAACATATTCAGCCAAGAATTACTCATTGACATTGAAATTTGCAGTAGAGGATCTAGAACAGTCTAGATGTGGTCGATGTGGCAATTCAATCTTGAATTATATTTCCTTACCCTGCGAATATTGGTTCGCATGCCAAAATTGCACTCAATACGCTGTTAACCAGACTGACCGAGCTGGATTATTTTGTCCTGTTTGCGGAACGCAATGCGTCACATTCCAAATAATGTATATTTCATAACAGGATTGCTGAATAACTGTAAGTATCAATTATTCACTTTTCAAAACAAATATTTAAATCAATTTTTTGTTATTTATAGCCTAAATCATCAAATCCATTCTTTTAACCACGGAGATTCTGCGGGATGAGGTCTACAGACTAAAAATACATTAGATTCATCTCGGACTTTCTCTTGGAAAAACTGAAAATTGAATGACACGATCTTCTCGATGGGTAGACGTAAGGGGGTCACCGGCAAACCGTCTACTATTGCAGTATTCCATTGCTATGGAAATCGTTTTATCTCTAATGGGACCCACTGACCACCGAGTTTCAGGATGATAAACTCTGTGTCATCAGTTTCCTATGCCCAAAAATTAGATTGGGTGCATATAGACACCTTATCTCATTGTTGGGAACTAGTTTCACATAAATTCACGGGTTTTATTTCATTCCTTTATTTTTGTTTAAAAATTGTTCAATAAGAGAAGAAAGAAAGACCTTAAAAACTGGACAAAATTAATACAGAGGCATTCCTTCTGAAAATATAAAACTAAAAATCTGTTAATGTTTTTCATTCAATATTTTTTAATGTTTTCTCATTCAATTAAATGGGCCAAGCTACCATATTCAAGATTATTTACGAACTACAGTGCTATCGTTTTTTGTTAGTAAATATTGGGACTCCTATGAGTCATGTGTTATTTAGTTTTGTTTCCCTAGTGATCATATGAGAAAGAAAAGAAAATGTGTGAAATGGCGCTCCTTTGATTTGCGTAAAGATTAAAATTTAATTTATTGGAGAAGCGAATTTCAAATATTTGTATGAAAATGTAATAATAATAAAGTTGAAAGATGTTTGTGACCATGAAGAACTTATGATTTTTAATTAATTTATTTCTTACGTTTCAGTTCTATAGTTAAACATGGCTGCCTGTACAACCATACATTCAATCTGTTCTATCTGCTCTTTTTTGGGGTCTATATTTCAACCTGCTGTGAATGATTCAGATATCCATCCAAATGTTTGTATGAAATTTCAACTTTTATACATATGTCAAAATTATCAATACATGAGTAACACACATCTAATTTCGTCCCATGAAAACGAAACAAACACGGTTTCCAATTCGCATATTGTCTGCAGCCGAAGCATTACTGTATTGATTGGACGTGCAAAATAGATGATGGGAATATTGATACCTCATTTGATTTTACTATTTAATGTGAAACAGAATCAAGACATCTACTAATGTGTATTTTCCCTGTCTTCACACATCGTCAGTTTACTTCATCAATATAGCAACGATTAACGATTAATAATAGTTTATTATCTCATATCCCATTCGCAAATTACTCATTACACAAATCGCATTATCGAATGCATATTCAGAATAAATGGGGAAACCTTATCCCCTATTTCTTTCGTCATTAGCTCTTTCTTTTCATCATAGATAGTAAAAAATTACTTTGGTTCAAAAAAAAGAACGATGGAAAATCAGGAAATTCAATCATATTTTGTTTTTCAGTGTGAAGATTCCCCATGATATTAACGATTCTATCCACTCTTGTACATGTCTCGAAAATAGTTATGATGAAACTATTCGAACGATGTATAAATGTTGGTGAATAAGTTAATAATTAATTAATTTAATTAATTAATAAAAAGCCATATAAGCAGCAACAGAATGAAATTTTTGAAGGTACAAAATGTAAATGTACGAAAAATAGCCGGTGTGTAACACCGTAGCCGGTAGTAACACGCGTCATGTGTGGTAAACGACAAAATGACCGTTCATTTTCAGTCATTTTTTCCGCCTACCCCGAAAATGACCAATCATTTTGTCGCCTACTACGCACAACACGTGTTACACCCATCGGCTATTTTTTGCTTCCGCTATTTTTTCCGCCTACCACAAAATCACACCAATAATTGACGAAAACACCCATATGATTATTTCATTTATTCTTCAATTGTCTACTCAGGAACATATTCTTTCATCATTTTCAATCGTATCGTTAGTTACCGGGATCTCTTGGAAGTACTAACAAACAAGGATTGGAGCCTTTTTGGTAGAAGCCATCGCTCATCGCTTCTTTATGTGTTATAAATCTTTTTCTTCTTTTAATTTCTACCAATTCCATTGGTAGTAAGCTTCTGTATGGATCTGTATCAATTATATTTTAAAAAAATGGAAACACCACCCCGCTTACATTAGATATCAACAATGTCACCAAAAAAAATACCTGCTGATTCGAAAACAATATCTTTTTCGTCCCGGCGGGCGCAAACTACACATTTCCGCATGTTATTCTTAACTAACAAGTTTGTGTAAGAAAATCTTCAAGAGAGTATATAGCTATTCTACACATTTAAATTATTCTTCATGTGATACTCTGCTTAAAAATGAAGTTTTGATCAAGCCAAACATAGAAGCAATATTTCACAATGTCACTGAAAAATATTGCTCGATGATTCAAAAACATATTACTTCGCACCCTGTGCCTGCAACGGGCACCCATGATCTACAGGGTGTTTAAAAGGAGATATTTAATTTTTCGCTAAAATGGATTTATACAAAAAATTGAATATCTCCAAAACCACTCGACCGATTGCGCCAGTGCAAAATATGAACCTTTAATCTCATGAGAGGTATAATCATAATACCAAATTTCAACTTGCTATCCCCATTTTTCATAAAGTTATGGGGTGTACAAGCTTAAAAAAAACAGAAAAATTGGAATATCTCTTAATCTTTGTATGGACAGGTAGACATATTTTGATTGATTAGTTAGCGGCTACCGAGACAAGTATGAAAAAAAAATTGATATCCGTCCAGTAGTTCATGAGATATTTGAATAATAGTATATTTCGTTACGAGAGCGGAAAAGAGTTTTTTGGCTCGTGGGATTATATCACTCACCTTCGGCTCGTACTATAAACCTCCCACGAGCCAAAAAACACTTTTACCACGAGTATCAAACGATATTTTTCATCACGCTGTGACGAAAAGTGAACTTTTCGGCACGCTCCGCGTGCCTAAAAGTCCAATTTCCGCCACATTGTGATGAAAAATATTGTTCGTAACTCGTGAAAAAATGTTTTTTAGCTCGTGGGATTATATCACTCGCCTTCGGCTCGTGATATAAACCTCCCACTCGCCAAAAAACACTTTTTTGCACTCGTTACGAAATATACTATTTCATCACAATGTGTGGCAAAGCGAAGCGCGAAGCGTGCCTAAAAAGTTACTTTTTCGCACAGCGTGATGAAAATATGTTTACATAAAAGGTTGAATATCTCAAGAACCGCTCGTCCAATTGCGCCCATCGACAATACCGATATTTTATGTTATAAAAGCTAGAAGCATACCAAATTTCAACTCGGAAGCGTGATTGCAAGTCCCATAAGCCCCGAAAAGCGATCAGATACTTGCGTCCACAAAAAATTTATCAGGAAGTATTTCTAAACATCTTAGAAACTTTTCGAAAATTTAATTTTATAAACTTTCAATTTTTTATAAAGATTTTATTTTTACATTTTTCGGGGAGTGTTCATTAATACTTCCACTTGTTTATTCATCCTAGGCTGGTCACCATGCGAGGAAATTGCCGCAACACGTCGTTTTATTCACCTTGCCATCGATTGGTTGACCGGAAAAATTTGAGAATAGTATATTTCGTAACGAGTGCAAAAAAGTGTTTTTTGGCGAGTGGGAGGTTTATATAATCCCACGAGCTAAAAAACATTTTTTCACGAGTTACGAACAATATTTTTCATCACAATGTGGCGGAAATTGGACTTTTAGGCACGCGGAGCGTGCTGAAATAGTTATTTTCATCACAAGGTCCACAAAGTATTTTCTGACGAATGTGGCTTTGTAGGCCGAGCCGAAGGCGAGGCCTATAATCACATTCATCAGAAAATACTTTTGGACCGTGTGATGAATGCAATTTTTCGTCAGAAGGCCCGTAAACCGCGATCAAACCGAGCGAAGCGAGGTTAGAATCGCGGTTTACCAGGTCTTCTCACGAAAAGTTCACTTTTCGTCACAGCGTGATGAAAAAATTGAATTCGTCAATTGAAGTATCTCAAAAATTCTAGTATTTTTTTTTCAATGTTGTATCCTTAATTCTGGGAGAAAAAAAATTATTGTCAACAGGTGAACAATTTTTTGCTGTGTTAAATGAAATTGCCTGTTGCGCGACGTTGCTGAGAACTCGCTAAACGCGCCCGGGAAGTGTAAGTGGATTCGGTAACGCTGGAGCCTAAATAACACGGCGGCACTCTCCCGCGAAGGTGACTAAAGTCGCATTTTCCCGTCAGGTGACCAGACTAGGATAAACCCCTCAAGTACAACGTCCATGCCATATATAGACCTGAGAGCTTGTCCTACCGGCTGGCGTCTATATGTCATATAGAACCTTTCCGTGATTAATATAAATTCATCATCTTTCGTACTATTGTAAATATCAGAATTATAAAAAAATTTCCATGAAATACATAAAGTTATTAGCATAATGCGACTCAATTTTTTTTCCAAGTTATTTTTAATATTTTTCTTCAATACATAAACAATACGGAACTGAATTCGATGCCAAATGCATATTGAAACCTCTCGTTCATCGAGCTAATTTTCATAAAAAATTCTGCAATTTTTATCGAACATACTCTATACATTCCGTTGTCGAATGGCGCAAACGAAATTTCGATTGATTGCATTACTGATTTGTTATTAACAAATTTTCGACAATCGCTGATATTGACAACCGTTAGTACTATCGAACTGAGATTGGTCTTAAAAATGTCCGAATGATCTGTAAAAAGGAATCCCGTAATTGAAAAACTTATTGGTGAAAGGTCAAGATTATCATTAAATTTTAGATGATATTTTTTTGATCGTCAGTGTAGAAAGTGTTGCGTATTGAACAGCGAATTCGAGTAGATGGGAGGCCACCGGCCGATGAGGGCACACCACGTGATATGGGCGCCGTACTTGAGTGGTTAACATATTGTTTTACTCATAAAAAATCTAGCAGGTATCTAACACGAAGAATGTAGCGGAATTCTACTGCGGGCTGTGAAATCCCGCGAGAAGTTGACAGCAACATTTAAATATCATGCATTCTCAAGTTGACACAAATTAGGTGACTCATTGGACATTCTTTGGAGATGACAAGTAGGATTTGCCAATTAATAAACTAATTGACAACCCTGAGTATGTTATGTCAATGTCTGTTTAACATAATCATGGATGCCCACCTGTGATCCATACTCGGTATGTAAAGTGTAACTAATCCGTCAGTAGGCACGCTATGAGCATTTCCCTCACACAATATGCCAGTCAACCTATAGGACGTGCCTGCAGTGCGGGTCAGATACTTAAAAGAGCGCGCCTATTGACGGCCTAATGACATTCAACGCAGAGTTATTCTCTGAGTGGTTCGAATGGCTCAGCTATCTCTCCTTTGCAGAATATTATTATCACATTTAGGCCTGACAGCGGTCTTTTTCAGAAATCAAGAAATTGTTCATTGTAGGTACTTGGCTGCAGAGAGCATTGAGTCCGTATTGCTGAAAGTTGACAATTTTGTGTCAGTTTTGTTAACCCTCCTGAACTGGCTAGATCTCTTACGTCTCACTTGCACTGCAGTGGCGCCCTATAGGTTGAGTAGTTGGCAGCGGTGATTTCGAAAAATCGAAAAAAAAATACTGTGCATGGAGAATGTACTAGCTTTCCTGCAAGTGCACCCATCGATGCAGTAAAACCCTATGGATGGTATCACTTATGTATAAAAATATGAGTCTGCATAAAATCTTGGGCAGCAATTTTTTCCCCCGTTATATTTTTTTGTATTTGTTATTACAACATACAAATCGAAAGTTGTGTTAACCGTCGAGTGGTCGCGCTTTTTTAGCATCTCACTCGCTCTATAGTGGTGCCCTATAGGTCACGTACGGTTTAGTTGCGATTCGAGAAAATCATTTTGACGGTCAAAAGAATCAATCTTTTGAGAAGGTTAAAGAAGGGGAAGGCCATACAAAGCAACAGAAGCCTCAATCGTAGAGACCGCTTTTCATAGTCCAGTCACATAATATTTGAATCGGAAATAATAGCTGCCAGTCTTTTTATAGATGTGTTTGATACCCCAGAAAAACCACCCGAAGTTACAAGTCGCCAACGCTCATAGAAGAGTAGAAAAAAAAGATCCTGAATCATCTGAACATAACTTTATGAGACCTTTTTTTAGTCAATTTCGCCTAAAAAAAGGAGTTCGAGAAAATTTTCCTTTTTTCAGGAAATTCGACCCAAAAAGTCGTATCAACCGTTTTTCGGGGAGTAGGAAATCTCGCCGTTTCAGATGATTCTAAATCATCTGAACCTAACTTTACGAGATCTTTTTTTTTAGTTTCACTGAGGAAATTTGAACCAAAAAAATTTGAATCGTATAAACACATTTCGGGGAATAGTGAACTCGACATTTCAGATGATTCTCAATCATCTAAACTAAACTTTTTGAGATCAATTGTTTTGTCATTTCGAAATAGATTGAGTGATTCTCTACAAATTTTGAGCCGAAAAATCTTATATATAGACATTGTCATGAGCAAAAATTCCCAGTAAAAAAATAAAAAAATTGGTCTCGCCAAATTGGGCTCACATGATTCAGAATCATCTGAAACGTGGAGATTTCATATCCCCTGGGAAAGTGTTTATACGACCTTTTGGCACAACTCACGCGACACAAAACGAAATAATAGAAAAATAAGACATGTTAATGGGTATTGTTGAAGGATTTGATTAATATCTATGAGGATTTCTCATTTATCTCCTAATTTTTTTCCGTGTGATGAATTCAATAAATATTTCCCTTAGATTTCCTAAATGGAAATTGAAGAGACAATTTCCATTTGAGTTTTCATGGTTGTTTTTGGTGCTTTCAACAATCCCTCGAGATTTCTGTTATTCAGTGAAATGTCCACATTAACCCTAGTTGGTCATCATATGCGAACTACACTCTCTCTTCCCTCCACAGAATCTCTCAGAATCAGTCTCTTCTCTTTAGACTTTGGTCCCCTCCACAGGATCTCGCCGCCATGTTATTTGAGGACATCCAACTATCTTTTACAGTTTGGGACAGACCACACTATAGATGCAACCATTTTCATTTTGTCGATCAAATTGCGTGAGAAAAAATAGAAAAAAATCATGAACATTCAGCGTCATTCAAACTACATTTTGCACAGAATTCTTATTTTTTTAAACATTCATTGTTTGTAAATAAATAATTGCGATTGTTTAAACTTTTGGAAACCTCATTTTTTTATAGATGAAATCCATTTCTAAAAAAAATTACGTATAATTACGTATTGGTACAATTTTGAATATGAATTAATTTATGGCGATTCTGAACAAATGATTTTTATGGTCGAAAATTGATTGTTTATAAATTATTAAAAGAAACTTCCTAATTTTAAAAAATTGCCATGTTTAATTATGTAATCAATTTGCCTCCAAAAGTCAACTTTTTAATTTTTTTTTGCAGATTTTTAAAATGTTTTTTCACTGTTTAATACTTGCAATTTTTTACTGTTCAACAAATGAGAAAAAAAAATCGTCTGTTCGAAATAATTTGTTTTCTTTAAAACTTGCGGATATAAATCATTTTAAAAGGTACTATAATTTTCTAGACACTGAAATTGACGAATTCAATTTTTTTATGATTTTTCCGCTCAACCAGTCAATGGTAAGAAAAAAAACACCTGCGGCGTTTACCACAGTATTATTCTACGTTGTAATCCAATTTCAATTACGTATGAACAAAAAAACAACTAATTTTAGAATTTGTTAAAACGAGGAAAAAAAATCAAAAACTAAAAGAATCATTTTCTCATGATCCAATGCCTTTTTTCAATCGGTAGGTGCTTATATATGTAATACCGAATTTAAAAAAAAGTTGAAAAACTTGAATTTTCGGTTATAATACCCCAAAAGCTTCAAAATGATTGGGTATTTGTCGATAACTTCGTTGCATACAAATGAATATGGCAATTTTCGCAGGTTAAAAAAATCCCGAGGGCTTGCGCGAGGGATTTTTCCTGCGAAACTTGACGCCTTCGTTTGTATGCAGAGAAGTTTGAGTGAAATACTCTGATTCATTTTGAAGCTTGAGGGGTATTCGGCGGATTATTTCCCCCATCACCATTTCGATAAATAGAATTGTGGTATTCGGCGTTATCGTGGTAAAGTAAACAATTTTTTGTTATTCTGCCTGACAACGGGAAAATTACCGAACGACGGGGTATTACCGATATAATTCTGTTCTGATTCGAACACGGGACGTCGAATTCCGCAATTCTATTGTTCGGAAGGTTGATGGGGGATATAAGCAAAATTATGTCACGTTTTATTTCTCCCTTCTTCTGTTTCAGTAACTCTTGTAATGAAAACAAATACTTTGAGCCGTCATACACGTTGGGTTTCGTTCTATTTTCTTTTTATTCTGAATTTATTCTTCAAGAGAGAGTTTTTATAGACCCCCAATAGTAGAAACAATCGAGATCAATTTCCAAGAGAGTGAGAGAGCCGTTGACTCATTTGACATGAAATACCTCGTATGCACTATAAACATTTCCGATTCATAATCCTTACAATAAGTATTTCTCTATTCGTTATTTGTTCGATTCGCCCGAACGAAAAAAACACAAACATTATTTGCGTCGCCTCGGATCAAATGTTGTTTTCCAAAATTGCGACGTAGAAACCATTCTTGGAATTCTAGTCTTTCTCTCCCGTTCCCCTGTTACACCGATAGACCACACCCCCAACGTCGTATTTGTGCTTTACAAATGATCCTGTCACCTCATTGGCCATTACCATTTCAATCTCGGTTTACCCACTCGCCAAGAGTCATCAGAAGCCTTTAGTCCTTTGCCAAGTGTTGAAGGAACACACCGATCTAAATAATGCAGAGGCTTGCCAACCACTATCGAGAGGGAGACCACGGGCCCCACATATTCGCTGACAACAGATGGATCAAAGCTAAAACCATGCCTCAACGATTGTGAGATACTGATATATTTTTAATTGATAAGTGATCAATAGTTAATTTGTGCTTAGTTTACAAGTGATTGATAGAAATCGATGGGGTTAAATGAAACGTTTTTGGATCCGTAGCTTTTTTTGTCGTGTTAATATATTCTTGCGCAATTTTGTTCATGTGTGCAGGATAAGGGGGGAGGGCACTATTGGGATGTTTTTCAAGATGATTTTAATGGATTGGTGCAACAGGTTGTGGATTCTTCAAGCATTAATGATTTTAATGTGTTGTATTTATTGTTATTTCCGATTATACATTGATGCCACGAGATTGTAAATCCAGGCTGATGAGATAGATGGGGGGCGGATAGTTCATTCTCGAGTTTACGAATTAATAGCCATTATATGTAAAAATTTCCAAAACCATTGGGAATGGGGGCTTTTTATAGAAATTGACCTAGAAATCAATATCAAACTTGAAATATTCTGCTGTTTCAGGTACGTGATATGTGCACTGAGGCGTGCTCTTGGATGCAACGCAACTGGACAAATCAATCGGCTCAACTACACATTCTCAGTCAATCCGAATTCTCTGCCTCACAACCATGATCCAGACCCAGCTCTTCGAATCGATGAAAATTTCATGCAGGAACTGTTCCGTCGATCAAGTGCAGATTACACCCCAGCCCTTCTAATTTACAATGACGTTAGAACTCGGTGAGTTTTTTTTTTTACATGAAAGAATACGAATAGACTGCACTTAGGCTGACTTGTCTCCCGAAGGAACTAAACAGATATGAAAATGCGGAAACCCGGTTAAAATTATTCGAGAGATATCTGCACTCAGAGTCCTACGAAATGATTGCTGCAGGTTCCACCTAAAATCGTAGGCAATAATAAATCGCGATGACGGTATATTTATTTTTTTTGTCAGAAAGACTTTTTTGTTGATGATTATAGTGCCACATATGCTAGGAAACTCAAAGAAAATGGAGGAAAGCATCTTCCGGTTCATAACTATTGTTGGATTTAAAAAATTATATAGAATTATTCCTAATGGACATTTTTTGAACCGTTGTTTTGATTTATTTGAAAATTTGCACAAATTTTGTATTTTTTAAGAATCCGAATTCCGGAAATATGTTTGAATATCATGTGCCATTTTAAAAAAAACGTGTCCTTGCAAGCTTTTTCGTAAGTTAGTAGAAAAAATATTCAAAAATGTACACAATTTAATTGCCGACATTGGATAATTTGAAGCTAATAATTAAGAGCTAATATTCTACGTTTTCAGAAAATTTTCTGCTAATACAGTTTTTGGAAAAACGGCAATGATGCTAGCTCACAGTAAGCTAGGAAAAAAAAAAAGAATCTAAAATAGGGCAAAATTCGATTGTTAATATTGGATAATTTAAAGCTCATTAGTAGCTAATATTTCACGTTGCAAAAAATGTTTTTAAAAAATCATTTTTTTATTAAAGGGGGCATTTACATGTTTATAAACAAAAACAATTTTCCTACTAATTGAATTTTCAAGGAAAAACTGTTCATGACGCTGAAACTAGCGGGAGACCGTAGCGGGAGATGTGGTGGGGGACTGTACGGCCCCCACTACCGCCACTCACTATACGCTCCCATCTCGTTAAGGATATCCAAGTACTTCGTTCAAGTTAGGAACTTTTTTTCAAGCAAGATTTCAGTTTTGTCGAAAATCATGCCGTCTCCATACTTTTTCGGATTTTTCATTGTTGAATACATTTTTTCCGGAATTTCTTCAATGAATATTGTGAACAATATTTTATTAAATTTCACACTTGACTCTCGTTGGTCTAACCTCTAATGATCATACGGCAACACTGCACATGTGTTCCATATAACCTCGTAATTTCGGTCCGAGTAATCACTTGAGCGGACCGTTGCCAGACGTCAGGAACGCGCGGATTCAAACCACCCAATATGGCCGTCGTACCAATCAAGAAGCTTTTAATTTGATTGTTTGCAATTATCTGTCCGGAAACTTATGTTTTTTAATGTCGTAAAAAAACTAGAGAGTATAACGAACAAAGTCATCTATGGTTATATGTACGAGAAAACGCTTTAAGACTATGAACTTCCTATAATTTCAGATTTAACCGAGAATTCAATAAAATTCCAAAATTTTGAGAAGCATGAAGACGAGAATTCTTCACTTTATTCGAATTTTCAAATAATTGAAAATTCAAAAATATGTTAATCGGAATTTTCGGGTTTTCTATTAATTTGCTGGGAATAATTGAAATCAAATTTACAGTTTCATTGATTTTTCCCGAAAATTGCGAATTTTTAATGACGAAATTTTTTGAAATTTCAGTTAAACTTAAAAGTGATGAAAAATTCCGAAAAGAGAACTGAAAATTTCAGCGAAAAATTGTTAGCAATATAAAAATCGCTGTACTAGTTCTCGAAAATTGAGGGTCATCTATATAGATGGAAATTGACGGTCAAAATTTATTCGGTCATTTCATGCTTATGGGCAATCGTCATTTTTTTTCTAACCATATGGTCAGATTCTCGGCGCGGTAATTACCGGTCATGACGGTGATCATTGACGGTCATTTTTTTCACTCACATCTTTACTGGTTAATAGTGTGAGGGTAGAGTGAGACCAAAAAACGAGCCTGTCTCTCTATGTAGTGCGCCCGTAACGTGAGAAATCCTCTCACCTACGCGCTTGAAGAACGGTGCGTGCAATGGGCGCTACTGACGGTTAATTACAATTGAATAGTATTTGAGATGCCCATTCAAAGTCATTTCATGATATTTTCCATTGAAATATAAGCTTCATCACGACGCACCATTCTCAACATTTATTTGAGTGTGAATATGTGAAAATACGAGATGATACATAACTATCGCACGAGATTTGAACCGAATTCATTTATTTATTTTTTGAATAACTCAGTGAGATCATTTTATCAATGTATTCATCTGAATAGCAGCGTTTACAACTTGTGAAGGCATTGGAAATTCATCGATTTCCAAATTAATAAATGAAGAAAAGACACTGTAGAGAGGATTACACATTTACTAGGATGTGAAATTGCACCTCGTCTGCTTTTCATTCTTGAAAATGTATGAAATTTCAATTACCTCATTTCAACGTATGAAAAAAATTGATAATGAGCGTAGACCAAAAAAAAATTAAATGTGAGACTTGAACATCTCAATTTAAACCTTCTGACAGCCTCAATTTAACCCTCCATCACTCGCGCTCAGCCGCCTTCCTTCATCCGTCGCACGATTCTTTAGCGCAGTGCTGCTGGGAAAAAGTAATATTATACGTAACTCAAATTTAGAAGATGAAAATTTGAAATTAATTCTAAATGGAAGTTGATATGATGAAAACATTTTGGTTGAGTTCGAGCTCAGTTGGGTGTCTAGTTACTACTAGACTTACAATTGAGCTCCAACTCGGGCTAAAATAACAGGAATCCTGAGAAAATGAATATGTGGAACCTCCGTACATTTAGCGAAATCGAGTGATTTGGCGGCCATTTTGAAAACACTTAAATTATGTGCTATTTATATGCTTTTTTTTGGTATCCAAAAATTTTTTGCTATATTGGGGTAGTGGAAAATGAGGGGGGAAAAGCGTCAAAACCAATTAAATGCCATGACGGGAATTTTGGTTGGGCGGAGTAGTCGAAAAATGTATGGAAAATTATGTGCTCATCAATATTCGTAAGCACAAATGATTTTTATTGCCAATAGCAACGTGTTGAATTATTTGTAATCAATGAATCTTCTTCTTCTCCTATGTCTACTGAATCGGATTTATAAATGCCTCGAGATTAATGTGCCCATCAATATTAGTTAACAAAAATGATTTTTATGGCAAAAATAGTTGTGTTGTATTTTTTATCAAAGACAGACCTAGTCACAGGACTTAGGCTCACAGACTAGACTCAGCTCACGCAGTATGTCTATTGACTTGGACTTATAAATGACTGGAGATTTATGTGCCCATCAATATTAACCAACAAAAATGATGTTTATGGAAAAAATAGTAGTGTTGTATTTTTTATCAAAGACAGGCCGAGTCACATGATTTAGGCTCACAGACTAGACTCAGCTCACGCAGTATGTCTATTGACTTGGACTTATAAATGACTAGAGATTTATGTGCCCATCAATATTAACCAACAAAAATGATTTTTATGGAAAAAAAAGTTGTGTTGTATTTTTTATCAACGACAGACCGAGTCACATGACTTAGGCCCACCGACTAGACTCAGCTCACGTATTATGTCTATTGACTTGGACTTATAAGTGACTGGAGATTTATGTGCCCATCAATATTAACCAACAAAAATGATGTTTATGGAAAAAATAGTTGTGTTGTATTTTTTATCAACGACAGACCGAGTCACATGACTTAGGCCCACCGACTAGACTCAGCTCACGCAGTATGTCTATTGACTTGGACTTATAAATGACCAGAGATTTATGTGCTCATCAATATTAGCCAATGAAAATGATTTGTCTGGAAAAAATAGTTGCGTTGTATTGTTTATCAAAGACAGACCGAGTCACATGACTTAGGCTCACAGATTAGACTCAGCTCACGCAGTATGACTATTGACTTGGACTTATAAATGACTGGAGATTTATGTGCCCATCAATATTAACCAACAACAGAGATTTTTAAATAAAAAATCATGGTGTTGTATTTTTTATCAACAACAGACCATCCCACATGAACGAGCTCACGCAATATATCTATTGATTTATAAATGACTGGAGATTTATGTGCCCATCAATATTAACCAACAACAGAGATTTTTAAATAAAAAATCATGGTGTTGTATTTTTTATCAACAACAGACCATCCCACATGAACGAGCTCACGCAATATATCTATTGATTTATAAATGACTGGAGATTTATGTGCCCATCAATATTAACCAACAACAGAGATTTTTAAATAAAAAATCATGGTGTTGTATTTTTTATCAACAACAGACCATCCCACATGAACGAGCTCACGCAATATATCTATTGATTTATAAATGACTGGAGATTTATGTGCCCATCAATATTAACCAACAACAGAGATTTTTAAATAAAAAATCATGGTGTTGTATTTTTTATCAACAACAGACCATCCCACATGAACGAGCTCACGCAATATATCTATTGATTTATAAATGACTGGAGATTTATGTGCCCATCAATATTAACCAACAACAGAGATTTTTAAATAAAAAATCATGGTGTTGTATTTTTTATCAACAACAGACCATCCCACATGAACGAGCTCACGCAATATATCTATTGATTTATAAATGACTGGAGATTTATGTGCCCATCAATATTAACCAACAACAGAGATTTTTAAATAAAAAATCATGGTGTTGTATTTTTTATCAAGGACAGACCAAGTCACATGACACAGCTCCCGTATTATGTCTATTAACTTGGACTTATAAATGACCAGAGATTTATGTGCTCATCAATATTAGCCAATGAAAATGATTTATATGGAAAAAATAGTTGCGTTGTATTGTTTATCAAAGACAGACCGAGTCACATGACTTAGGCTCACAGACTAGACTCAGCTCACGCAGTATGTCTATTGACTTGGACTTATAAATGACTGGAGATTTATGTGCCCATCAATATTAACCAACAACAGTGATTTTTAAATAAAAAATCATGGTGTTGTATTTTTTATCAAGGACAGACCAAGTCGCATGACACAGCTCCCGTATTATGTCTATTAACTTGGACTTATAAATGACCAGAGATTTATGTGCTCATCAATATTAGCCAATGAAAATGATTTGTATGGAAAAAATAGTTGCGTTGTATTTTTTATCAAAGACAGACCGAGTCACATGACTTAGGCTCACAGACTAGACTCAGCTCACGCAGTATAGCTATTGACTTGGACTTATAAATGACTGGAGATTTATGTGCTCATCAATATTAACCAACGAAAATGATTTGTATGGAAAAAATAGTTATGTTGTATTTTTTATTAAAGACAGACCGAGTCACATGACTTAGGCTCACAGACTAGACTCCGCTCACGCAGTATGTCTATTGACTTGGACTTATAAATGACTGGAGATTTATGTGCTCATCAATATTAACCAACGAAAATGATTTGTATGGAAAAAATAGTTATGTTGTATTTTTTATTAAAGACAGACCGAGTCACATGACTTAGGCTCACAGACTAGACTCCGCTCACGCAGTATGTCTATTGACTTGGACTTATAAATGACTGTACATTTATATGCTGATCAATATTAGCCAACAACAGTGATTTTTAAATAAAAAATAGTTGTATTGTATTTTTTATCAAAGACAGACCGAGTCACGTGACTTAGGCCCACAGACTAGACAAAGCGCATGCATTATGTCTATTTACTTGGACTTATAAATGACTGTACATTTATATGCTGATCAATATTAGCAAATAACAGTATACCATAGCAATATTTTTGCACTAAAAAAGAATTGTGTTTGCTAATATTAATGAGCACAAATTTCCAGTCGTTTATAGGTCCAAATCAATAGACAGAATGCGTGAGCTGTGTCATGTGAGTTGGTCTGTCGGTGATAGAAAATACGACACCACTATTTTTGGTGTAAAAACCACTGTTGTTGACTAATATTAAACGGCACATAAATCTCGAGGCATTTATAAGTCCAAGTCAACAGACATAATTCATGCTGAGTCTAGTCTGTCGGCCTAAGTCATGTGAGTGGGTCTGTGGTTGATCGAAAATATAACACCACGATTTTTGATTTAAAAATCACTGTTGTTGGATAATATTGATGAGCACATACATCTCCCGTAATTTTTAAGTCCAAGTTAATAGACATAATTCATGCGCTGTGTCTAGTCTGAGGGCCAATGTCATGTGACTCGGTGTGTCTTTGATAAAAAATACATCATGATTTTTTATTTAAAAATCACTGTTGTTGGATAATATTGATGAGCACATACATCTCCCGTAATTTTTAAGTCCAAGTTAATAGACATAATTCATGCGCTGTGTCTAGTCTGAGGGCCAATGTCATGTGACTCGGTGTGTCTTTGATAAAAAATACATCATGATTTTTTATTTAAAAATCACTGTTGTTGGTTAATATTGATGGGCACATAAATCTCCAGTCATTTATAAGTCCAAGTCAATAGACATAATTCATGCGCTGTGTCTAGTCTGTGGGCCTAAGTCATGTGACTCGGTTTGTCTTTGATAAAAAATACAACACAACTATTTTTCCCGTACAAATCATTTTGGTTGGTTAATATTGATGAGCACATAAATCTCCAGTCATCTATAAGTCCCAGTCAATAGACATAATGCGTGCGCTGTGTCTAGTCTGTGGGCCTAAGTCAGGTGACTCGGTCCGTCTTTGATAAAAAATACAACACCCCTATTTTTTCCATACAAATCATTTTTGTTGGTTAATATTGATGAGCACATAAATCTGTAGTCAATTATAATTCCAAGTCAATAGACATACTGCGTGAGCGGAGTCTAGTCTGTGAGCCTAAGTCATGTAACTCGGTCTGTCTTTGATAAAAAATACAACGCAACTATTTTGTCCATACAAATCAATTTCATTGGCTAATATTGATGAGCACATGAATCGCTGGTCATTTATAAGTCCAAGTTAATAGACATAATACGGGAGCTGTATCATGTGACTTGGTCTGTCCTTGATAAAACACAACACAATGATTTTTTATTTAAAAATCACTGTTGTTGGTTAATATTGATGGGCACAAAAATCTCCAGTCATTTATAAGTCCATGTCAATAGACATAATTCATACGCTGTATCTAGTCTGTGGGCCTAAGTCATGCGACTCGGTCTGTCTTTGATAAAAAATACAACACTCCTATTTTTTCCATACAAATCATTTTCATTGGCTGATATTAATGAGCACATAAATCTCCCGTCATTTTTAAGTCCAAGTCAATAGACATACTGCGTGAGCGGAGTCTAGTCTGTGAGCCTAAGTCATGTGACTCGGTCTGTCTTTGATAAAAAATACAACACTCCTATTTTTTCCATACAAATCATTTTCATTGGCTGATATTAATGAGCACATAAATCTCCCGTCATTTTTAAGTCCAAGTCAATAGACATACTGCGTGAGCGGAGTCTAGTCTGTGAGCCTAAGTCATGTGACTCGGTCTGTCTTTGATAAAAAATACAACACTCCTATTTTTTCCATACAAATCATTTTCATTGGCTGATATTAATGAGCACATAAATCTCCCGTCATTTTTAAGTCCAAGTCAATAGACATACTGCGTGAGCTCTCTCATGTGGAATGGTCTGTTGTTGATAACAAATACAACACCATGAATTTTTATTCAAAAATCACTGTTGTTGGCTAATATTGATGAGCACATAAATCTCTAGTCAATTATAAGTCCAAGTCACTGGACATAATGCGTACGCTGTGTCTANCATTTTACCCAATTATTTTCTTAATGATCGAGAGAGGTTGCAGGGGGGGGGAGTGCCAATGCGGGAAATTGCTCACGAACCCATTCTGTTCCTTCTGTTGGATTTTGAAATCGTTTATTTTTGGTTTCATGGGGGGGTGTCAACTCGGAAAATGATAAGNATTTTTAAGTCCAAGTCAATAGACATACTGCGTGAGCTCTCTCATGTGGAATGGTCTGTTGTTGATAACAAATACAACACCATGAATTTTTATTCAAAAATCACTGTTGTTGGCTAATATTGATGAGCACATAAATCTCTAGTCAATTATAAGTCCAAGTCACTGGACATAATGCGTACGCTGTGTCTAGTCTGTGGGCCTAAGTCAAGTGACTCGGTCTGTCTTTGATAAAGAATACAACACAACAATTTTTGCCATAAAAATCATTTTTGTTGGTTAATATTGATGGGCACATAAATCTCCAGTCATCTATAAGTCCAAGTCAATAGACATANATTTTGTCCCATTTGTATTTTTTTCTAACTAGCGTATGAGGCGCGCTCCGCGCGCCGTAGCCTTCGGTGTGGTATAACATTATATATATATATATATACAGGGTGTCCCGTAACCGATCTTNGCTAATATTGATGAGCACATAAATCTCTAGTCAATTATAAGTCCAAGTCACTGGACATAATGCGTACGCTGTGTCTAGTCTGTGGGCCTAAGTCAAGTGACTCGGTCTGTCTTTGATAAAGAATACAACACAACAATTTTTGCCATAAAAATCATTTTTGTTGGTTAATATTGATGGGCACATAAATCTCCAGTCATCTATAAGTCCAAGTCAATAGACATACAGCGTGAGCTGAGTCTAGTCTGTAACACCAAGTCATGTGACTCGGTCTGTATTTGATAAAAAATACAACGCAACAATTTTTTCCATACAAATCATTTTCATTGGCTAAGATTGATGAGCACATAAATCTCTGGTCATTTGTAAGTCCAAGTTAATAGACATAATACTGGAGCTGTGTCATGTGCCTTGGTCTGTCCTTGATAAAAAATACAACACCATGATTTTTTATTTGAAAATCACTGTTGTTGATTAATATTGATGGGCACATAAATCTCCACCCTGGCGAATAAGGATCCATGTTGTAGCATGGATGTAGCATGGATATGCATGGATGTCATTTTAAGGCGAAAAATGGGCCAAAAATGATTGGAATATAATCAAAAAATTATTTAAATGCTGATAGACAAACAATTGGTCCCAATTAATACCCATTAATAGGTTATTTTGTAT
>NW_021681020.1:43733-44346 GCF_001412515.2 Diachasma alloeum
AAAAAAAAAGAAAAACAAGAGAAAAAAAATAATTTTCATTTTCATTTTGTTTTTCGCTTTTGGAAATGATTTTGGACGCGCGGTGATAAAGATGGGGGGTTTGTGTGTCGATGGGAGGATAGGTGGAAGACGAGCTCATAACCGACATAAAAAAAAACGAAAAACAAAAAAAAAATAATTTTAATTTTAATTTACTTTTTCGCTTTTGGAAATGATTTTGGACGCGCGGCGATGAAGATGGGGGGTTTATGAGTAGATGAGAGGATAGATGACGTGCCTAATAACCGACATGAAAAGAAAAACAATGGAAAAAAAAATCAATTTCCTCTTTGGGTTTTGGAAATTGTTTTGGAAGAGTGGGGATAAGAATGGGGAGTTTGAAAGAGGATAGATGGGTGACAGGCCTAACGACCAAAGAAGAAGCAACCAGAGCAAAACTATTTGGTTCGCTACGTTTTATTTTTGATGGCCCTGAGAAGGGCCGATTGTGAATGCAGCTCATGCTGGCAGGTGCTGGAAATGGCCTCCTCCAGCAGCCACGCAGGCATGAATCCTTCGAAGGACATCCATCCTCACTCGTTGGAGCATCTCAGCACTGACATTGGTAGTGGCC
>NW_021681020.1:46078-46357 GCF_001412515.2 Diachasma alloeum
TTTTTTTTCCATTGTTTTTCTTTTCATGTCGGTTATTAGGCACGTCATCTATCCTCTCATCTACTCATAAACCCCCCATCTTCATCGCCGTGCGTCCAAAATCATTTGCAAAAGCAAAAAAAGAAATTAAAATTTAACTTATTATTATTTTTTTCTTTTGTTTTTCGTTTTTTCTTATGTCGGTTATGAGCACATCCTCCACCTATCCTCCCATCGACTCACAAACCTCCAACCATTATCGCCGCGCGTTTAAAATAATTTCCAAAACGCCAAAAAAAA
>NW_021681020.1:46451-48930 GCF_001412515.2 Diachasma alloeum
GTCATCGTCATGTCATCTATCAATCCTTCCATCCACTCATAAACCCCCCATCTTTATCACCGCGCGTCCAAAATCATTTCCAAAAGCGAAAAACAGAATGGAAATGAAAATTATTTTTTTCTTTTGTTTTTTTTTTTTTTTTAATGTCCGTTATGAGCATGTATCCCACTTATCCTCCCATCGACTCACATACCTCCCACAATTATCGCCGCGCGTTCAAAATCATTTCCAAAACACCAAAAAAAAAATTAAAATTTTAATTGTTGTTTCATTTTTCATTTTTTTTATGTCAATAATTGTCACGTTCTCTATCAATCCTCTTATCCAGTCATAAACCTCCCATCTTTATCACAGCGCGTCCAAAATATTTTCCAAAACTCAAAAAAGAAATTAAAATATCAATCTTTTTCTTATTTGTTATTCTTATTTTTCGATGTCGGCAATGAGACACGTCATCGAGACCTATTGGAAATAAAAGAAAAAACAAATTCTTCGGTTTCTTAATTTAAGTTTTTTTGAAATTAATTCTCCGCGATAATGGGCCGGAAGGGGTGGAGTTGATAGGTGACGACGTACTACACAAAAAACCAATTTTTTTTAAATGAATATTTTGAAAAAATCTTCTTCGGCCCTGGAATAAGTAGTAACAGAATTAAAAAAATTAAAAGTCAGACAACATTAAAAAATCAAAATCCAAAAAAAAAATGGCCTGATCCAAAAACCGAAGGGGAACTTTCGATTCCAAAAATCATCCTCTACAATACCCTCCGAGGAAAGTGATCGGTTACGGGACACCCTGTATATATATGTATATAATGTACAATATATATATACTATACATATATGATTATATGCATAAATTACATTCTATACATAATAAATTAATAATTTTCATTCGATGAACTTAGCTATGCGACGAAAAACGGTGACAGAAAACGTTACATGCTTTTTTTTAAAGGGGATGAGCGAGGGGACGGATGTCAAGTCGGGAAACGACAAACAAACCCATTTTGCCTCATTTTTTCCTAATGATTACGAGGGGGGCGGGGGGAAGTCAATCTGCGAAACGTCTCACAGACCCATTTCGCCCCATTTGTTGTTTTTTTCTCACTGAGCGAGAGGGGCGGGGGGTGTCAATTCGGGGAATGACCAATTAACCCATTTTGCACTAATGTTTTCTTAATGAGGGGAAGGGGGGGGGGCGTAAATTTTCACGAACCCATTCTGCCCTTTCTGTTGAATTTTGAAATCCATAATTGTGGGTTTCCTGTGGTAGGGGCGAGGTGTCAACTCGGGAAATGACAAACAAACCCATTCTGCCCTATTATTTTCCTCGCGAGCGAAAGGGGCGAGGGGCGGCAGGAGGAGGATGTCAATTCGGCAAATTTCTCACGAACCCATTCTGCTTATTCCGTTGAATTTTGAAATCCATAATTATGGGTTTCATTCGGGGGGTGGGGGGGTGTCAACTCGAGAAATGACAAACAAACCCATTTTGCCCCACGGTTCTCCTCATGAGGGGAGGGGGAAGTTAATTTGGCACATGGCCTACAGAACCATTGGGCCCCATTTGTTCCTTTTTCTCTATGAGCATGAGGGGGGCGGGGGGTGTCAATTTGGGAAATGACTTAGAAACCCATTTTGCCCCATTACTTGAATTTCAAAATCCATTACTGAGGGTAGGGACGGGTGGTGGGCAGGGGGCGTCAACTCGGGAAATGACAAGCAAACCCATTTTGCCCCATTGATTTTTTTTCTGGCAGACATTATTGCGGGTTTTGGGCGGGGGGGGAGGGGTCGATTTAGAAAATGACTGACAAACCCATTCTGCCCTATTTGTTTTTTTTCTGTCAAAGTTTAGGGGGGGGGGAGTTGATCCCGGCAATGAAAACCAAACCCGTTCTGCCCCATTTTGTTCCTAATGTGTGACAACGAGGAGGGGGAAACGTCATGTTGAGAATGGCTTAGAAACCCATTTTGCCCCATTTTTTAAAATTCCGCAATACATCATTGTGGGTTGTGGGGGCGGAGGGGGGGGGTATGTCACTCTGAAAATGACTGACAAACCCATTTTGCCCCATTTGTTGTATTTTACCTGATGAGCGAGAGGGGGCGGAGGAATTCCCTTAAGTCAATTTAGGAAATGGCTCACAGACTCATTTTGCCCCATTTGTTGTTTTTTTTATTATTGAGCGAGAGGGGGGATGTCAAGTCGAAAAACAACAAACAAACCCATTTCGCCCCAGTTTTTCCTAAAGAGCGCGAGGGGCGGGGGGGGACGTCAATTTGGGAAATGACTCAGAATTCCTTACTCCCCCATCCGTTGAATTTTTGAATTCATTATTGCGGGTTTTTGGGGGGGAGGGTGTAANGGAAGCATTGTATTCTTCAAATTCAAACCTTCCAGTTTTTTGTGGCAGATCCACTAAATATGGTCAGAAAAGTACAAATATGCTATTTTTAGAGCGTGTCCGTATGT
>NW_021681020.1:49111-51699 GCF_001412515.2 Diachasma alloeum
GTAGAAATTTTCTTTTTCTTTTTTTAATGCTTTTTTTTACCCTTATTTTTGACCCTTTATTTTTTCTGACGCTAATTCTTTTACCCTCATTTTTCCTGACATTCATTTTTTGACCCTTATCGTTTGAGTCTCATTTCTTCTAGGGCTGCCAAATTATAAAATTCTCTTGAAATTTTCATTCACAATTTTATATCATTTCATGTAAATAATGAGGTTAAATGTTATAACCGGATCCTCTGAAATTGCTGACAGATAAATGAAAAGACCGAATAAACACCTCGATAGTTCATTAGAAACTATTTATATTTCTCCGCTTCCGAACCGATGGGACCTTGATTGATTCTAGAAACTAGTATGTTAAAATCATAGCTTGGAAAGGCACCATCGGCTTATAAAAGCATCATCACTAAATATACCCTCAACGGTTGTCACGTTTACTTCAATTTTAAGTTGTCTTAACTGTAAAATTAACAAAAATTGAAAAGTTCCTCAAGAATCACAAATTTTTTATGTCAATCCTCGTAATTTTTTAAATACAGAGTTCCCCACTGTTCAATTCATTAGAGTTTAAGGTTATTAATGCAAGAAAATAATCATTGTAACTAAAGATCCCTATCTCCCACCATAAAAATGAGAATGATTTCATGTCAATTTATTTACCTTAATGGCGCTTATTCAACTTTTCAACTTCTCGTGTTTCCTCAGCGCCTGATGAAATCTCCAACTAACCCCCCAAAAAACGACCTATAGTCCATCCTCAAGTTTTGCCTCTGTTGTTTCCGATAATAAGTCCTCAGAGATGGGACATTTTTTTCCATTAACATAGATTTTTACATTCCCGAAAACAAAAAATAAATATTATTCAAGGTTCATAGCACTTAGTAGAGCGATAGGCGCCCCGATCTTGCGTTGAGAAACCTTACATAATCGCAAATGATCACAACGGTCAAGCACGGTGGGGAAGAGTGGAGAGTCAAGTGAGAGGTACGAGTAGAGTCATCAAAGGGGGGAGATGAATGGAATGATCATTATGAGGGTCCAGTGGGGGTCACTCGTAGAGTTATGACAAGGGTCAAATGAAAGTTGCGAATGCATTAATCGTAAGGATCGAAAGGGGTTGACAAGTCGAGTGATGACGGGAAGTAGATGGAAAGGGAGAATGGAATAATCTCAAGGGCCAAATGATAGAGATAAGTGGAATCATCCTGATGGTCCAACGAGCGAAACCGATGTAGTGATCACACCAGCTAGATACGAGAAACGAAGAGAGTGAGTCATGCTTTACGAAGCTCAAACGTCGCAAAGGTTACGACGGGAAAGTCATGCATCGTGGAGAACAAACATCGCAAGAGTCCACTATTTCTCAACTCATCAGCACCGTTTGATCCTTGCCATCATTCCCCTTATTTCCTCCTTTTGACCATTCTGATCACCTGACTCGTGCGTCACGTTTGACCCTCAGCACTCCGCCCGTCTCCCACATCTGACCTTCGCGGTCATTCTATTCGTACCTCCCATTTAACTCTGAGTTATCAGCCCACTCGTAACCACCGTTTCACCCTTGCGACCATCCCACTCGCCGCAACCGTTTGACCCTTGCGATCACTCCACTCCATGTACTTCTCATTTGATTCTCGTAATTACTCAACTTGTCACCCCACTTGACTTCTATGATTAGACCGCTCGTACCCCTCATTTGACTCTCAACATTCCCCTCGTCACAGCGATTTCAACCTTCTAACCACTGCACCTCCAAATCATTCTACTTGTTCCCCCCTTTTGACCCTTCTGATCACTTTACAGGTGGCTCACATCTGACGCTTGCAATCATCCCGCTCGTCTGCTCTGTCCGACTCTCGCGAGACTCGACCCGTACCTCTCACTTGACTCTCCATTCTTTTCGGCCTCGCTTCACCGTTGTGATCATTCCCCTTGTCACCCCGTTCTGACCCGACATTGGTCCGACTTCATATAATATAGGGGATTACCATGTTTGAACCAGTATCACGACCGAGCTTGACCACTGAGCGTCGCGTGAATTTCCTGCGATATTCCTGGTGGACCCAGGAGTAAGTTCAGCTCTCTCTTTGTTCCAATAGTGGAGGGAAAAGAGAAAGTACATGTACTTTTTGACCCTTATGGGGAGCGAAGTCTCTACTTTCTACTTTTATATTTTTTAGAGAGTAGGAAGTCGTTATCGGGTGCGTCAGAATGGATTTGTGAGCCATTTCCCAAATTGACGTAATACTTAACGGTGGTGCCGCGAGGGGAAGGAAAAGGTCAAAGATGACTAGGGTCATGTTCGGTTTTTTAGTCCGTATGGGTTGCACATTCGCCGAGCAAACACATGGAAACCATGGTTGCTCGTGGTCGCAACCATCGAGACCTGACCGAGTCGGACACTACACTCCTTATATCATCAATCTGGAGTGTGTTAGTGCGTAGAGTGCATTTTTCCGTTCATGAACCCCGAAAAAAAAAGAAAAAAAAAGAAAATTTCCTCCTCCCCCCACTAGCGCTCATTAGGAAAAAAATGGGGTAAAATAGGTTCGTTTGTCGTTTCTCGACTTGACATCCCCTCTCTCGCT
>NW_021681020.1:52341-60813 GCF_001412515.2 Diachasma alloeum
ATTAGGAAAAAATGGGGCAAAATGGGTTTGTTTGTCGTTTCCCGACTTGACATCCGTCCTCTCGCTCATGAGAAAAAACAAGCAGGGGTAGAAGCCTATTTGACAGAAGTCATGTGACCGTTACTCGATGCTTTTTTTTTCCTCTTTACCAATTACATTGGTAATAAGCTTCCGAATGGGAGATATTCCAATTCCACACATAAAAAATCAGTGGCAATTACTCACTCCTTAGTTTCAGTGTGATAAATACGGGTGAATGTAAATGGATCTGATCCATTATGGGTTTCACCAATAATTTCTGGGCCAATGCCTCTCATCATTGTAGTAGAATTGTCGACTTTGAAATTTTCCTTATTATGAAGAATCTAAATAATTGAACAAATGCTAAGATTATTGCAATCTCGTCAGAGTCTAGTCCAATAAAAATGCAGTGTTCGCGAAAAAATCCATTCCATCATTTATTCATATGATCTTCAAATTTCATAAGAAAACATCATCCTTTTACAGTATTTCGCATGGTTTTCATAAATTATGAATAATCCAAATAGCGACGCCTGTATTCTCAACTTGTTTTCTCCTCTGTGTCCCGATAAATTGTCAGAAACATACGTCATCATTTAATCAATAGATTCGTGATCCTAGTAATTACGTATGATGTTTCAAACAAAAATTTGTCATTTTCAACTTTTTAATATATTTTAATTTGTAATATTTTCTCTTACATCATGATGAATTTAATAATTAAATTCATATTAGTACTCCTAATAATTAAAATATCTTGATGATTTTTATCTTATTCCGACTCAATTATTTCCTTAGACTGTATTTTTATTTGCCCATAAAGATTTATTTGCTGACGTGCATGTAACTCCCACTCAAACTCATATAGATCGTCTGCAGCAAATACTGAATCCGTCAAGCTCACTCTGTTTAATCTACGTGGTACAGCATTTTGGATGAATATCAGGTATTTATTGAATAATATTATAATTAACGAGAATGGTCTTGTAAATTCAAAAAATTAAGTTTATGAAACTTGATTTCCATCAAATATTAGATTATATGGAGTAAAAAAAAACATGGATTTGTATTATATGACTTTTGAAGTCATGTAGAGATGGAAAACATTGATAAAATGATAATTTGTGATTTTTAAGAAAAAAAAGCGTTTCGGACGAATCACTCTATGCCAGGATGTACTGAATCGATTGGCACAAAATTTTATACATGAATGTAGGCCAACCATGCAAAATAGTAGCCAGAATCTCAGATGTTTAGTCCATGTTTAACGCTTATTATAGAGCCCACATTGGATTTTAATTTACAAAACTAGAAAAACGGTGATATCTTGAAAACTTTGTATGGGCGGCTATGCATATTTTGATGGATCTTGATAAAAGATACCATGACGAATATTTTGAAAAAAAAAAGTCAATCGGACCAGTAGTTTTGGAGATAATGAGCATTACAGTTTTTCACAAAAAGTTTTTGTTTTCTTACAACGATTTTTTCATAAAAATGAAAAATGCCAATTATTATTCGGTTGCCCATGGTTTCATAGCAATATTATGATTTGATTCGACAGATATATGTTTCGTACCGAAATGTGTAACTTATAATTTGGAAGTGTCAAATGTCTCATGTGTCGTTTCTCAATGCTGAATTTACCAAAATATTCAAATTTCTACAACCTTGACAATTAAATATTTTCCATGGGCCATTTCCCCGATTTACAAGAATTTAGACAGCTGCAGTTCTCACTTGAGAGAATGATTAAAAATAAATCCGTTGACCGTCATAAACATTCTACAGAAAAATAAAATCTTTGCTCAGTTTATAACTTAAGCCGACGTTTTTCACGTAAACTTCGCCAGTTTTTATGATTAGCAATAACTTGAACCGACGTTCTTCACGTAGATTTTACATTTATACAACTTAATTATCTTCACCTGGACTTAAATCAACGTTTTTCACGTAGACGTCGCCTGTTTTTATGACTAGTAATGTTCTCTGCCTACAGACCCTTATACCTGAGCTTCAGCGTCACTTCAAGACGGGAAACCCAAACTTACTCCACGCGGACATCCCCACTACTTTCAGGGTCACGGTCAAGGGCTGGAAAACCAACCACTCACATCACCCATAGCTCATTTTCCATCAATCCAAGACCTCCTTGCCCCCCACTACTTGAAAACTTAACTTAAAAGTACACACCCAATTATCCTTCCGGAAGAAGAAGGAATTTTCCTTGTCACCTCACTTCCAATCGAACATTCAACTAAGCAACAACCTAGTTCAATTCGCGAGCAATTCAATCGGTTGAGACATTTAGACACTTCCTGAAATTTCAAGAGTTTTATTCAATCATAGTTATTAGAAATTTGTAAACGTATTAAATCGAAGGCAAAACATTAAACAAAAATAAATAATCATATCGTTACTTCATAAAATTTGGTGTTATATTTCATTTCAATATTATTAAAAAATATAATCAATCCCAAAAAATAAAAGTCGTAAATTTATCGAGTGAATTTAATTATTAGCTCGAAGGTATTGGCTATAGTATAGTCAGTACAATTCATGGTCCTTCGAGCCGGATATTAAAAAAAAAAAAAAAACGATCTTAATTAAAAACAATCAGTGACAAGTGATAGAAAGTGAACTTTAGTGTCAATTTAAAAAAAAAATAGTGATAAAACGTGTCAGTGAGAAAACAACAGTCATCAAAATGTCCCAGCCAACCGAAGGAGAACTCGAAGCAGTGAGGGTTGAAAAGATAAGAACAATCAACAACCGAATAAACGAATTAACGGCCGAGAACATAACAATGAAAAAATTTCTCGCCATCTACGATCATGCAACGCCAGAACTTCACAAAATCGATAAAAAAATGGATAAGTATCATGGATTATTCGCCGATTTCGACGACTTAATGGATGACCTGAAGCAACTAGATACGGAAAATGAACATTATTCCATGAACAAACGTCACCAACTTGAGAATGATTACTTTGACAACACGGCCCAATATGAAAAACTCAAGGCAACAACTAGTACACCTCAAGATATATCACGAGCACCATCAGACTTCACACAGATAAACACAACTACCTCCACATCGCATCGAAGACGCTTAAAATTACCACAATCAACGTTGCCCACTTTTGATGGATCATACGAAAAGTGGCTGACATTTCGAGGAGAATTTTGTTCAATGATTCATGAACAAGATGACATTAGTGATGTAGATAAACTCTCATACTTTCGTCGTGCATTGAGGGGCCCGGCATTCGACAAAATAAAAATGCTGCCAATAACTACTGAGAATTATACTCGAGCTTGGAAACTAGTAAATGATACATACGCAGACAAACGACTCATTATCTCCAGACATCTCAATCTATTGATGAAGCTACCTAAACAAGAACAGGAAACCGCCAAGGGCCTCTCACAACTCGTGGACGACACACGTCAACACCACGAAATGCTGAAAATGATGGGAGTCGAATTAACGGAAGAAATCATCGTCACCATTCTAGAAGATAAACTGCCCCGTTCTACAGCCGATGATTGGGATGAAACTATCGAAAAAGGCACTTTTCCACCGCTGGAGAAACTGCTAGAATTTCTATCTCGCAGAGCAGGCTGTCTCGCAATTCGCAATATAAACAAGTATCCGTCTGAAACCACTCAGCGTCGTGAACCCAACAAATTCTCACCAATTAGTAATCAATACAGCAACAGAAGAAATGAGAAACGCACGTATGCACAGGCTTTCATCACAAACACTCAGCCAACTTGTTCCTATTGTAAAAAAGAGGCACATCCCCTTTTTTTGTGTGCAGAGTTCAGGGCTCTCCCTTCAAATAAACGATTGAACGTAGTACGAGAGCAATCTTATTGCATCAATTGTTTACGCAATAACCACCAACTTGACGATTGCTACTCACAAAGGAACTGCCGCCTCTGTGAAGAAAGACACAACACATCTCTCCACAATGCAATCCACGCTGAACGTACATCACATCAAAAGAAAGGTATGTCAAGTCAATTGCAACCTATTCCATATTATTATCAGCAAGGAAACCATGTACCTAGACTCCAAGCCACTCTTATCACTCACCCTCCAAGTGACCAGATAATTCTCAGCGCTATAATAAATGTACTAGATCAAAACAAACAGCCAGTTAAATGCAGAGTCCTATTAGACACAGCATCAACAGCAAATTTCATAACTGAAGGACTAGCCAGACGATTAGGAATACCCAAGATGAAATACTCAGTCCCAGTTGGCGCCTTGAATCAATTATCTACATGTACTAAATATCTAATCACTGCAACAATTCAATCCACTAACAAAAAATACGAAACAAACGTTCAATGTTTAACGATCCCTGTAATCTGTGGACTGATACCATCTCAACCTATCCCAAGAGACAATCTAAACCTACCGTCCAACACTCGACTCGCTGATCCAGATTTTCACAAACCTAGACCCGTTGACATGCTGCTGGGCTCAGCCCCCAGTTTAGTACTATTTACAAGTGGGCAATATCATGTGCCAGGCAAAAAAGGATCTAATCTAATTTTACAAAAAACACGACTTGGCTGGGTAGTAGGAGGTAGTCTATCTCCAGAAGTACCTTTCAAAAAACATCAAGTATTTCACACACAATTTGAAGCAGACCTTGCAAAATTTTGGGAAATTGAAGAGAGACCTGCCAGAAAATTATGGTCACCAGATGAGCAAGCAGCTGAGAATCACTTCCTTCAACATCACAGCAGGACAGGGGACGGTCGCTACATAGTCACTCTACCATTTCAATGCAATCCACCGACTCTGGGAGAGTCCAAAGACATGGCTATCAAACGATTCAACTCCTTGGAAAGACGACTCGCCAAAGACATCAATCTTAAAAATCAATATCACGCCGTCATTGATGAATACCTTTCACTACACCACATGTCCAAGGCAATAGACACCGTGTCTCCCGGGTTCTACTTACCACATCATGCAGTCATTAAAGAAAGCAGCATGACAACAAAGGTGAGGGTAGTGTTCGATGGATCTGCTAAGACATCAAATGGAGTCTCTCTCAACGAAACTCTCATGATTGGGCCCACTATACAGGATGACCTATTTTCATTGATACTTCGATTTAGAACACATCAAGATGTCTTGACAGGAGACATTGAAAAAATGTATCGCCAATTTCTGATTCATCCCAACGATCGAAAATACCAAAGAATCCTCTGGCGAGATGAAAATCATCAGATCAGCACTTACTCAACACCGTGACGTTTGGATTGTCAGCCGCCCCCTTTTTGGCAATCAGATGTCTCCAACAACTGGCTCGAGATGAGTCAGAGACATTTCCCATTGCATCACGAATTCTGCAAGAAGATATGTATGTTGATGATCTATTAACTGGATTCAACTCAATTGAAGAGGCTCAACATGCTCAGAAAGAAATTACGTAACTACTGAAAAAAGGAGGCTTGAACATTCGTCAGTGGGCCTCAAACAACGGTCAAGTACTTCAAGAATTACCACCAGAATGTATCAATCAACATTTACAACTCAACAATGACAGAACAATAAAAACTTTAGGCATCTCATGGAATTCTGAATATGACAGCATCCAATATAAAACAAAACCAATCGAGTTACACAACACTATAACAAAACGAACAATTCTATCAACAGTTGCTTCCATCTTTGATCCATTGGGACTCCTTGGCCCAGTTATCCTGAAAGCAAAAAACATTATTCAACAACTTTGGTCTGCTAAAGTAGAGTGGGACGAATCCATACCACTCAACATTCAAACTCTCTGGATTGACATGTGCACAGACCTACCATTAATCAACGACCTTCAATTTAGCAGGAAGGTCATCATTCAAAATGCAAAAGAAATACAAATTCACGGGTTCTGTGATGCCAGCAATACTGGATACGGAGCCTGCATTTATCTGAAATCAATCGATCATCAAGGCTCAAGCCTAGTCAATCTTTTATGCTCAAAATCCCGAGTAGCACCCATACAATTCCCAGTTCGAACTCCACGACTGGAACTTTGTGGGGCTCACACACTCGTGACACTATACGATTCAATACAAAAGGCAATTAATCTTCCCATATCCAAAACAATCCTCTGGACTGACTCCACGATTACCCTTCACTGGATCCACACTGCTCCTCATACTTTGAAAACATTTGTCCAAAATCGAGTCGCTGACATCCAACAAAAAACCATGAATTCGAATGAGAATTGTCAATGGAAATATGTGCCATCAGAAGACAATCCTGCTGACGCATTGTCCAGAGGACAATTGCCATCCGAATTCATAAAAAATAAACTCTGGCAACATGGTCCTCACTGGTTAAAACAAACACAAGAACATTGGCCACAACAACCGCTTATTCAAAAACCCACTGAAGACAGTGAGAAAAAACAAATCACATGTTTACACACAACACTTGATATCTCTATCTTTAAAAATTTCAACTGCTTTTATAAACTAATACGATCATTTGCCTATTGTTATAGATTAGCAGACATCATTAAAGGGAGGCGACGCTGGCAAGGGAGATTAACGGTTGCTGAATTACGAGAAACACAAGACCGCATAATACAACTCGTACAAGCTTCAACATTCGCTGAAGAACTACATTGCATAAGGCAAACCAAGGAAAAGGGGACGCCACACCACCACAAGTTGGTTCAACTCAGCCCACATATTGATGATAAGGGCCTCCTACGAGTAGGAGGGAGATTAAACAAATCAGATTTACCAGACCAGCAAAAACATCCAATTATTCTACCAAAACAGCACATCATCACTGATCTCATCATTCAAGAAGAACATCTCAGCAATCTACATTCAGGCATTCAGGGCACATTGTACAGCACGAGGCAGACCTATTGGATACTAGACGGCCGCAATCAGATCCGCAGAGTCATTCGCAAATGCGTAACATGTATTCGAGCCAACCCACCACCTACTAATTACGTAATGGGACATCTACCAGCAGCCAGAGTGTCCAAGACTATCAGACCCTTTGTAAACGTGGGTGTCGACTATTGTGGTCCCTTCTACATCAAGGAGAAAAAATTCCGAAACAAGACTCGAGTGAAGGTCTACGTTGCTGTATTCATCTGTCTAGCAGTCAAGGCAGTACATCTGGAAGTCGTCAGTGATTTAACTTCATCTGGTTTCCTTGCAGCACTTGATCGTTTCATCGCCAGAAGAATCAAGCCAACTCTCATTCAATCCGACAACGGCACCAATTTCACCGGAGCCGATAATGAAATGAAAAGCATCATAGCAACACTCCAACAACCCCAGGAAGATGAAAAAATCACCCGTGCCCTCAGCAATCAAGGAATTCAGTGGCAATTCACGCCTCCATTATCTCCTCACTTTGGCGGTATCTGGGAGGCTGCAGTAAAATCCTTCAAACACCACGCCATTCGAGTGATGGGTCTGATCCTCTTTACATTCGAAGAATTCAATACCTTGGTCATCAAGATTGAAGGAATCTTAAATTCAAGGCCAATCACTCCAATGTCTGCTGATCCCAACGATCTGCAAGCCTTAACACCAGCACATTTCATCATTGGAGACACTCTCACCAGCAAACCAGAATTAGATTACACAGATGAAAAATCTAATCGATTAACAAGATGGGAACTAATTCAAAAATTAAAACAAGAATTTTGGGCACGATGGCACAAAGAATATTTAAACGAACTGAACATCAAAAAGAAATGGACGACTGGATCCCATGATATAAAAAAGGATTCTGTCGTGCTACTGAAAGAAGATAATCTCCCACCTATGCAATGGAGGCTCGGTCGTGTGGTAGAAACTCATCCTGGAACAGATGGCATCATCCGTGTCGTCACAGTCCGAACAGCTACAGGCCTATTCAAACGCAACGTCAAGAAACTCTCACCCTTGCCAGTATCGCCTCCTGTTGCTGACGCAAATCAATGACAAATTCTCAAAATTAAATTCCATCAATTGCTATTTTTGATCGTAACCTCTCAACGGGGGGAGCATGTTTCGTACCGAAATGTGTAACTTATAATTTGGAAGTGTCAAATGTCTCATGTGTCGTTTCTCAATGCTGAATTTACCAAAATATTCAAATTTCTACAACCTTGACAATTAAATATTTTCCATGGGCCATTTCCCCGATTTACAAGAATTTAGACAGCTGCAGTTCTCACTTGAGAGAATGATTAAAAATAAATCCGTTGACCGCCATAAACATTCTACAGAAAAATAAAATCTTTGCTCAGTTTATAACTTAAGCCGACGTTTTTCACGTAAACTTCGCCAGTTTTTATGATTAGCAATAACTTGAACCGACGTTCTTCACGTAGATTTTACATTTATACAACTTAATTATCTTCACCTGGACTTAAATCAACGTTTTTCACGTAGACGTCGCCTGTTTTTATG
>NW_021681020.1:61241-61822 GCF_001412515.2 Diachasma alloeum
TCTCCAAAACTACTGGGCCGATTGAGCTGAAACTGCGCCCAGAAATGCTCCAAAGTAATACCAACTATGTAACAAAATTTCAGATTTTTAGCTTCAACTTTTGTCCTTTATTTGTCGTTATTTATAAAAATTTTCGAAATAATCGACCCACACTTTCGGACACACATACATACATGGTCCTCAAACTTCGTATTTTCACGTTTCAGACCATTCTACATCATTTCCAAGCAAAATTAGCGAATCGAAAAATCGACCGATTACAAANCATACATGGTCCTCAAACTTCGTATTTTTACGTTTCAGACCATTCTACATCATTTCCAAGCAAAATTAGCGAATCGAAAAATCGACCGATTACAAAGCTTCCATTCGGAAGCAAAAATATAAATGGGGCAAAATGGGTCTGTTTGCTATTTGCCAAATTCACTTCCCGCCCGCGCCCCCTCTCCCTCATTAAGAAAATAATGGGGCAAAATGGGTTTGTTTGTCATCTACCGAGTTGACACCCCCCCTCCCTTCCGAAATAAAGCCCACAATAATCGATTTCAAAATTCAACAGAAGGAGCAGAATGGGTTCTTGA
>NW_021681020.1:68316-77351 GCF_001412515.2 Diachasma alloeum
AACCCCCACTTCCCACACGTGATGAAAAATAGGGTTCGATACTCGCGGGAAAGTGTTTTTAGACTCGTGGGATTATATCACTCGCCTTCGGCTCGTGCTATAAACCTCCCATGAGCACGATCCCAAAAACACTTTCCCGCAATCGTATCGAAATATACTATTATTCAACAGGAGACCCTGGATATTTTCTCCAGTCTCGTGTTCCCCACGACCCTCAAGCACTGATAAGACAGATCAATCTGGATCATTTCTTGGCCCGTCGGGCAGGAGAGCGAAGAGTACTTCCAGTGGAGGTGGCAGAGCATGCTATGCGGAATGAAGTTGAAGAGATCCAGGAAGAAGTACACGTCAATCCGTATGATTGGCGTTGTGAAATATGCAGAACACGTCCCATTGAAACAATTGTAAAACCCTGTCACTGTCTGAAGATCTGTCGTCAATGTGCTGATGAGGCTCGAGCTGAACGAATCCCTCGACGAGGACTGGTCTGCCCCACATGCCACCAAAGGGCAATCAGTTTCGGCAGAGTTTTTATACCTCAACGCGAGGATGATGAACCAAGAGGTGAAGACGGTGACCCATACGAATGGAGGTGCACGATTTGTGAGTCAGGCACCTTCATATCTATCATGGGCTCGGTCTGTCACCAGTTGATTTGCTACAGCAATTGTGCAGTACGACTGCGTACCGGGCCCAGGCCATACAATCGACCAATTACATGTCCCGGATGTAACGTGCCTGGCCCACTAATCGAAGCAAATATTCAACGTCGCCGATAAACGGAAGCGTTTACTCATTTCTTGCCGTACAAAAATATAAAAAAAAGGTAGAAACATTACCCACAAATTCAGTTCCCAGTTTGAAAGAAGAAAGAAGAGCCAGTTAAAGTTAAAGATTCGTTGAGTGCGATACCACAGGGACGCAATGTCATGCCAGTTATTGTTAATTTAATATCGAGAATGGATAAGGATGTTACTGACGGCCCCAGGCGTAAGCCATCGACTGAACGGGATCGAAAGGTGGAGGAATTGAACGTTAGATCACCGAAGAATCTCCCCAAGAGGGGGAAGAAGGAGGTGGACTCACTTCTGGAGAAGCTTGAGGGTGGCAACAAGAAGCTGGGAACTGAAAACATTGGGTCAGTGATTGTGACACCAATCGACGACAATGGGGACACATCTAGTGTCAAGAGCATGTTCCCAGAACGCAGCTTCGATAAATCGTCAAGGTCCCCAACGAGAGAGGAGGACGTGGTGTCACCGGCCTTCAGCAATGACGACTTCAACGACAATACCAAACAGAGGAGGAAAAGGAAGCTGGAAAAGCCTGTGAGGCTGAGTAAAGACTCTAAGACAGAAGTTTAAGACATGGAGCTGGAGGTCTAGATAACAAAGACCATAATTAACAATGTTGGGATTGAAACTTTTTTGTTACTACATACTTTGGGATCAAAAAAACTTTACATAATGAGGGATATTTTTAAATATTGATTTAAAATGAGTTTGCCCATAATTATGAAGAATATTTTCATCTATGCAATTATTTCATTTTGTTTTGATATTTTGTACTCTAATGGTAATTATTATTATTTATTTTATCAATATTGCTGCCTTGATTTCTCATTCAAATTCTTCGTTTCTATCTATTCTCTTCGCGGTAATATTTTCGATTTTAATATAAAAATTTGTGAATGAATGGGAAGTTGAATGGGAATGGGAATTGAGATTATTCTGTAAACATCGAATAGCTTATAAATATGACTTTCGGGATTGTGTTACTAAATATTTCACAATCCAAAAATTTTCCATAATGAGTTAGTTTTAATTATTCATTTAAAGCTGGTTTGCCCATAATTATGGAGAATATTTTTATCGATGATATTATTCCTTCATTTCATTTTGCCATTTTTTACTCTAGTTCCAATTCTTATTCAAATTTTCCATTTGTAATTATTCTCTTCGTGTTAATATTTCCGATTTCAATATAAAAATTTGATCACAGGTTAATAGAGCTGGATTATTTAGTTTTACATTGTCCTCTCGGTATGACGCCCATACGACAGACTCAACGTGGATCTGTGTTCTGCAAATTCGGTCCACACGCTGTTGCCCGTGGAGATCCATATAGCCCCGGGGAGTTATGTTGTGCCTGCGGGGGTCCTCAGTGATCTCTTCGGGCCGTATCTCATTGGCAGTGAACGACTCGAGAATGTAATTCTGTCTGCTGATGAGCAGGAGATCAATACTGAGCAGAAAAAGGGAGGGAAGAATAAGAGGAATCTGAGGTATGCTGGGCTGGCCGATCAGTTATCAGCGAAAATGGGGAAGAAGAAGAGGAACTCGGTGGAGGCCACTGCCACCATGAGCTACTCGGAGATGACGCTGATTCCTGGGGAGGAACAGCGGTGGGAGGTGTGGCTGCATGAACAGTGCGCGGTTTGGGCCGCTGGGGTTTATTTGGCTGGTGAGTTTTTTTAAGAATTCTGTTGACGTTTTCAAGGTTTTTTTTTTTTGAGGGGGGGTCATACAACTTTTTTCAAGTACAGTCCAGTCTCCGCACAAGATACACTGATAGAAAAAAATATTTTTAATGAGATGTTTCTTTCTTGAAACAAGTATTATATACTTTGTCACTATAAGAGCTACAATCCGACCAAATTTCAACCTTCTATCTCAATTTTTTGTCTATTTATGGCGCACTTCACGAATGTAGGAAAAAACTGCAAAATTGACAATATCTCGAAAACTTTGTATGAACGGATATATAAATACGCTGACTGATCTAAATAGAAGATATCAAGATGAATATTTTGGGAAAGAAATGAAATCGTTTAAATAATTTTCGAGATATTAACCAGAATAGTTTTATACAAAAAGTTGAATATCTCGGGAACTACTGGATCGATCGGGCTGAAATTGTGCACCGAACTTGAGATTAATATTATCTACTATGGGTGAACATTTCACATCCACATCAATGAATTTTCCCGCATTAATGTTATATTTTCTACAGTGGTAACCCAAAAACCGAAGGTTCCCGGTCTGTTTTTCACCGTGAAAAATACCCCGGAGAAAAATTTCCCGGAAAATTCCGTAGTGAAGCGATAAACCGGGTCAAGTCGATTTTGACTATTGGCCAGTTTTGGACGAATATCTCGAAATCTAAACAAGATAGGAAATTTTTTACCATTACCTTTTTGTAGAGCCAATTGAGGGTTATAAAAATATCATCAGAAAAAATTCGTTATTTCTCTTCGATTCCGAAATATTCATCAAAAACTCACCAAAAGTGACAATCGACTTGACCCGGTTTACTACTTCGCTACTGGATTTTTCCCTTAGAAAATTATTCCCTCAAAAAAATGTTCCTCAGAAAAGTTCCTATATCCCCAAGAAGAAAACCCATGGAAAATTTTCCTGAAAAATATTAAATCATACACATTTTTGAACACAACATTAATTCATTTCTATTTAATGCAACATTCACTATTTTCTAGAAGTCAACCATTTCTGAACATCATGAATAATTTACACACATTTTCATCAAAATAGGATTCAATTATTCAAATAGAACATTTACAGCCCGACAAAATTACAAATATTTCAACAAGCTAAAATTATTAATTTACAATATAATCAGCAACATATAAACGTCATTTTCATACGAATATAAATCAACTCGTCAAACAAAACATCTACAGCAAAAAAAATTCGCCGCATTTTGAAGAAAGTTATAAATTAAACAGTCGCGAATGAAAAAAAAAAGATTTTTTTTCAATAATTTTGTCACTTCCTCCTTCTAAGAAAAAAAATGATTTCAATTAGGATTTTCTGAAAAAAAAACTCGAAACAAAATCCTAAATGAAAAAAAAATCGTCGGAAAAATTAATGTCAATGAGAACAATTCGCCGAGAAAGGATTGACGGGGAAAAAATTTCCGGTAATTTTTCAACGGCGGAAAAAAACTCGGGGGAAAATTCTACATGGAAAAAATTAGTGAGGGGAAACAAGTTCCAAGGGAAAAATTCGCCGACGACAAAGGGTGTAGTTCATCCTTAAGACGCAGGGAATCAAAGCCAGGGCAGGTGTGAGGATATGGTTAAGGGATTCAGGTTCTGGAATGTAACAGAAATATTCTCATTGGTTTCTTTTTTTTTTTATAGAGAACAGAGAAGAAATTGAATTTGTGACACATTTTGGCCAACTCCTTTTTATTATAGAGAGACGAGAGATAACAAACACGTCCGCAACATCAGGAGTTACGTATTCTGATGCTTTGACAATTCGTAATTGCGAAACCGCGAAAAACTTTCGAAAAAGTAATCGCGTGACACATTTTGGCCATTTCCTTTTTATTATAAAAAATTATTTTTTTACCAATTCTATCAAAATTTCTGCAGCTTCACGCGTAATAAATCAATAAAATGATCTCGAATGATGATCGATTTCAATCATTTGATTTAAAATTTTTGATTTCAAGGTGGAAGGGTCACTGGACTTCAGGAAGCTGTCTGGGATGCCACAAAGTTCATTTGCAATGCCTGTGGTTTGAGTGGGGCCAATATTGGTCGTGTTAAACGTGGCTGCGAAGCTGTCACACATTATCCCTGTGCACTGACAAAGGGCCGGCTACTCGATACCTATCAGTATATCCCAAGATGTAACCTACGCAGGGTCACGTGAAATAAATTTCAAATCTCTTCAGATGATGAGCAAAAACCCAGAGAATAAGCCCCCACGAATAGCGTTTAGACAATGGACATTTATCAATTTCGTGTAAATGTACAGTGATTATTTTTCCAACCCAAATATCGGGCAATATAATTGGCTCATTCGACATCACGTGGTACAAGCTACAGGGTTTTCAACTGATAATTTTTTGATAATTTTCTCTGGTAGTTGCTATATAAAAGACAAAACATTATGCAGTCGAATTAACCCCTCGTCAAACTGACGGATTGAATTCAATTGTAGTAATCGGAGGATTTTTAGTCGAAATGAGGGTTAATTATACAATTTTCGTTTCTCAATTGTGAGTTTCGTCGCATGGTCCAACTATATTGCCCAACATTTGGATTGGAAAAATAATCCCCCGAATACCACCCGAGCTTCAAAATTAATCGGGCATTTTCCTCAAGGTTCCCTGCATACAAACGAACCTATTGGAAAATACCCGAAAATTTTGAAGCTCTTGTGGTATTACAAGTAAAGATTTGTACATTTTCATTTGTTATTGAAAATTTTAGAATGAGGGAGGAATTTATTGGGGACATGAAATTCCAAGAAACGATCAAACTCGAGTGTGTAATAATTGTTCTGAAAGAATGCAAGAGAATTTAACATTTTTGAGAGAAAATTGTGAATCTTTGAGGGCTCTTCGTTGACTAGATTTAATTGACTTTCTTGGCCCGTGGCCTTGAACAGTGGCCTTTTTCGATTTAATTTAAAAAAAAAATGAGGGGTAATGAAAACAGTGGAGAAATCAAAAATTTATTTCTTTCGTTATTCAATGATTTTTATTTCTGATTTTTTGTGGGTTAATTTGGCAGCTTTTTGATGCATCTGCTACTTTTTTCTCTGGATTCAACTGATTTTGGTTTATTTTCCTTTGGCTTTTATTTTGACCTGCGTAGTGATTAAAAAGTCAGCAGATTGATCAATTTGTAAACAAACGAAGCCTCGGGCGATGAGAATTTCTGAAAACATTTTTTCAACCTTTCGTTTTCTTTTTAGTTCATGAAATAGTCATTGAAAGCGTTATTGTCAACTGATTTGTATAAAATTTCGCATGACATTATTATGAGTGATTACACATCAGAGTTTCCATCGAGATGAATTCAACCAATAAAAGTGCAAAAATGGTCTCGAGACTGGAATTCGAATGTTTTAATGGTCCAGAATCACCAATGATAATTTTTTATTTGGCTGAAATGCAATGTCTAATAGAACTAAAACCTACAATCCATCCAGACTTTCAGGTATACAGACCGAGTAAATAGGATTTGTCCTTATTTCCTTTCCGAGCCGAAGGCGAGGTCTGTATTCACATTCGTTGAAAACGAAGTTTATGCCTGAGTGGTCTATACTATTTTATGCCACATCGTGCAGAAGCCGAGTTTGAAGCACGCTGTGCGAAGCGCAGCGTGCGATAAACTCGACTTATTGCACGGCGTGTCATAAAATCTTGTATAAAAACTAATCTATAGAACCACAATGTAAATAGCATTTATCGTATAGACAGAAAACATATATTTATATTATACATAATTATATATATGTATCAATGAATATGTGGACTTAATGATAGTGATGAGAAAATTCGTTGTGAGCTCGTAGTCGTAATTATTTCTAAATATTAGATACTAGTGAAAATGGCTCAGTGGCACCATTGTTTTGTCTCCCAACTTGTGATTCTCGTCGTCATCGTTTATGCTTCATCTACGTTTACCTTTTCTCTTACCAGGTCCACATTCATCTGTTTCATTGTTTCTCGATTGGAGACTGGATTGTTCGAGGGTCTACTTTCTTCTGGCAGGCCTCTTGGTGACGTTGTTGTTAGTCGTGTGGTTATTACTGTTGTTAGTGGAGGTCATCGATGCTGTCGTGTTAGGAGTTAGGGTATTCGTGTTATCGGAGTTTAGTTATGTTGAATGTCGTTGGAACAGTTGGAATAATGTGATAGTTTTCCTGAAGGCACTGTGATTACTGTTGCTCTCATGATTGTCGTTGTTTAGTCTTGGGGGTTGTGATGGTGTGTCTGTCTTCTTTCGTGACTGTTGAATGTTTCATTTTTGTATCCAAATGGAAACATTGAAATCGTTCAAATTTAAGTTTTGGATCGTTATATCGACCCATTGTGATCCAAAATGTCAACAAATGCAATTTTTAGGTCGTATCCGTACGTATGTATGTGTGTGCGTACGTATGAAAATAATTTTTTTTTCGATAGTTCGCTAATGAATCGATTGAATTGAATATTTTTTAATCCCCTGAAATGTAGGTATTGTTGAGCCCTATCAATCGTCCTTAATTAAAGTTAAATTCATTTATTAATTTTCGAAATTAGTTAATTGTTTCAAAAATTGATTTTTTCACGGTAATAAAAAAAAAAGTGAATTGATTGAATGATGGCTTCAAAAATTTGTTTGCATGTACTTTTGACCGAGTTCGAAGATGAATAATAACGATAGCAATAATCGTAATAATTTTGATTTATTTGCAAATTTCCAATTTTTCATTAATTTTTCGGAATTGAACTAGTAAAAAAACATTTATTTCCTTTTTGATAATTTCATAATGTTCATTAATGCGATAAAATCTACATGATTATTCTTTATGTTAAAGTAATCAAGGACGACAAATAAATGTTAACATTTATTTTCTTCCATTCGTCACCTTTGATTGCTTCAAAATAACCAAAAATCATAAATATTTCAAATATTAATTAACCCAGGTAAATTTGGCTATTTTTTCCCCAGTGAAAGCTTTTCTAATTTTGTAGCCAAGCATCAGGTCTTTCATTTGAGCCCCATTTGACCCCGTTTCCAGACATTTTACAACGATTCTATTATTAAAACTTTGCAGTTCTGAATTTGAATCTCGATATAAAACCGTTAAGAAACATTTTAAAATTGGCTCATGAAAATGGCTTTTGACAACTAAGCACGAAACTGCTTCATCATCTGCCCCAATAATATAGGTTTATAGAAACATAGAACTTTCTAATTGATGCGGAAATAGACCAATTGAGATAGACGCGTTTCATTGGTTCTCCCTCCACCAACCATCGCCAACCCCCAAGTAGCAAACCTTGCAAAAGATATCTGAAAGTATACCAAAAAGGCAGACTAATGTCCGTCCAATAGGTATCTTGCAGTCATACGATAACTTTTAGTTAACTTCTAGGTAACTTCTAGACACAAGTTACCTTTTTGGACAGACATTAGACAGCCTTTTTGGTATACTTGCAGATACCCTCCAGAACTGTGCTGCTTGGGCCGTTATTTTCGAGCGACTGCACTGCTATTCACTGTGGAATTGTCAAGCTCTGATAACCGCCTTCACATACGGAAATGCCTTTCGTACTGAATTATCGTTCCAACGGCATAACGTAAGTTGTGTGGCTAAATATTTATCCAATTGACCCTATTTACACCGAGCACTTGAGCTCGACTAGAGATTGAGTAACTCGTCGGTGAAACCGCAACAGTTGGACCTACGATTGTCGGTAAAAACCGTGCCACCAGGGATCTTTCTCGTATAAAAAAAATTAACAAACATAATCTAACTTCATATCAAGTCCAACGCAAGTGCTCACTGTAAATAGGCTCGTTGTTAATTGTCTGTGATTGATCCCATGTTTTTTAAATTTCCAGTTATCTGGTTTGCCAACAAGCCCTGCAAATGCAGTGCAACGCCCAAGCCACCATCGTCGGCGGACGTATGCACATATCTGTCGGTCACTACCATGCGGATGAAGACGATCAGAACAATTACTTTGGTAAGTTGCAGAAAGAAACAATAATCTGTGAGAATCCGATATGACTCATTACTCATTACAGCACATTGGTAAACGTTGCCCAACGCCGATGCTTGAAAAAACGTACGATGATGAGAGAAATTCCAGTGCTGGTAGTGAGAAACTCTGTTTACTGAACTATAAAATTCGATATATAGCAAAAAAGAAACTATCGAGTTGTTCATACTAGTACACGGAGAAAAATTTTCCATAAAAATTCATGTGTTAAGCATCATAAACGAGCCACAATCCGCACACTTGGAAAAATTATTAATAGTATATTATGTCATCAGGCGATAAAAGTATTCGCCTTCGACTCGGATTATAAAGTCGCATTCGCCAGATAATGCTTTTATCGCCGTGTGACATACGATATTTTATGTCATTGGGCCCGAAAACCGCGATCAAACCGAACAAAGCCAGGTTAGAATCGCGGTTTATCGCCCCTAATGACATAAAAAAATTTTTCTCGTATACCCTTTCGGATTTTTACGATTTGTTCCCCTCCCACCCCCAAC